>NC_135449.1:5600606-5833106 GCF_051991255.1 Vanacampus margaritifer
TTTCAAGAACTATATATTGGGAGCACTTGGTGGGGACCCGTCTCCCCCTTTTTCCCATTTCTCCCTGACGTAGTGTACATCCTGTTGTTGCTGTAAGCACCAGTTGGACACTTGAGAACCTCTCGGCCTTGCTTCCTCTACCCACTGGGCACAACAGTTGAGCATCCTGCCAGGAAAGCCTGTCATTCACACTTATATTATTATCTTCTTTCGGGGGGCAATTTTAGGAGCTCTCAAGACACCTTCGTGATCACATATGTAAACATCCTCTTAATTGAACATTTGATGGGAAATGATTTGATGATGTCCTGTAATGTTTGATGCAACCATTTAGCAGTATTTTTCCACACTCTTTATTCGTTTGTCTCATTTAAGTAATTAGTTGACATATTGCAAATAAAATAAATAAAACCGAATACATATCTTATTTTTCATTGAAAAATTGGTTAATTCCTTATCCATCCATCCGTCCATTTTCTAGTCCGCTTATCATGTTCAGGATTGTGGAGAGCTGAAAGACAAATTTCTCAAGTCATTTTTCCAAAAAAAACAAAACAATATGATAACAAAGGATTAATCAAGGCGACTGAATTCTTCTTGTGATATTTTTTTTCTTCCCCGGTTTTCCGTAAACAGACGGAGCACCACTGTGAAATAATGTCACGAGAAGCTTTCCGGCAATATTTAAAAGCATGAAGCAAGAATGATCCTAACGTTTCTTTCCCAGTTTGTGAAAATAGCTCCATCTGGTGGTAGTTTGAAATGTCCATCCAATTAAAAAAAAATTTAATAAATGATTTTTTTTTTAAATATATATACATATATATATACATATACACACATATATATATATATATATATATATATTTTTTTTTTTTTGTATGTGGGTGAGTTTGTGTATGTGCGTGTGTGTGTGTGTGTGTGTGCGTGCGTGCGTGCGAGCGTGTGTGTATTCATCAGTTCACCTAAAGCCCATTAAAAAAAATCCCATACTAATAATATAATATAATAATAAATTGCCAAATGCAGAAACATCAATGTAAGTTATCACGATGTAGTGGCTCTCGCTAACAGACAGAATTAAGTAACCGGAATTAGGTTAAAAAATTCTATATACGTAGACCATGTTTCTATAAATTTTGATATTTGGTTTTTATTTGAGGCAGATATTTTTTCCATTAAAATGTGATTTATGAGGAGGTTAGACCATTGGTCGATATTCAGAGTTTGTTTATTTTTCCAGTTAACAAGAATTGTTTTTTTAGCGATAGTAAGGGCTACAAGTGTAGATTGAAATTGTTTATGTGGTAAGTCAGTTGTTGTTAGGTCACCTAGCAAACACAAGTTTGGAGATAAAGGTATCCTACAGTCCAAAATAGCGGAAAGTTTTTCTAAGACTTTAGTCCAGAAATACATAACCGGAGTACATAACCATAAAGCATGAACATAAGTGTCTTTTTTTTTCTTTTTCTTTTTTTTAAAAAAGGAGAGCAATGATGATGTCAAATCGAATGAACAATACTGAGCTTTAAAAAAAAAAAATGGGAAAAAAAATGAAATGTCCATCCATCCTTCCTCTCCCACTTCTTTCTTCTCTTTCGGGTCGCAGATGTGCTGGAGCCTATCCCAACTGACTGACCCAGATTCTAACCGAGAACCTCAGAACTGTGAGGCGGATGTACTAACCACTAGTGCGATGTTTGGATCCATTTTGGAATGTTTTGTAAATAATAGTCTCCCAATGTATTTTTCCCCCCATTGTTTTATTAATTTAGTACAAGTTATAGTGCCATTATGCAACAGGTGGTATTAGTAATAGTTAATAGTTGTTTTGATGACTCCACAGTTATTAGGTAGGCAGGTAGGTAGAGCAGTTTGAGCCTGCAAACACCTAGAAAAGGTTAGCCGGTCATCAGAGATATAAACTCGGAGTCCATTAGTGGATTATAAACTCTGTGGCCCCTTCATCTCTTTTTGGATTAACAGGAGAGAGAGGGAGAAAGAGGGAGAGCGAGAGATTGAGTGGGGAAGTGGAGCTCCACTGGAACTGAGCAGAACCCAGCCGAACTCTGCACACGACATACGCTGACTAAGAAAAACTGGAGTTTCTGCAGCCGTAACCTCAATAATACCGTTCTTTTGATCAAGAAAACTAGTCAAGGTAGGTTCAAGCAAACTCCATATGCAGTGTCTAAATGTGTTATTTATGTGTAAAGTTTTTGACTATAAATGTGCACTTTAATATCATATTGAAGTCGTTCTGTCTTTACATTGGAGATGCATGGCAGCCATTTGTCAATCCATTAACGCATTAATCCCCGCCTCCCGCTGTGATTATTGTGTAACTTCCATTTTAATTATTGGTGTAGGAAGCATGGCCGTGGACGTGGAGGGGATTATCCGGTGCGTCAGGCGCGGGGATGTGAACGGCGTTCATACCCAGCTGCAGGAATTCAACAAAGAGGTAACGTCAACACGCACGCACTCATTTTACAGCGTGTATAATGATGGCCGCGTGTGGCTGTGTTCCAACAGTACGCCCAGTGTTTCTTCTTTGACGCAGAGGAGAGAGACAGGAGGAAAGTAAGCATCTTTTACAGTATGTCGCCGCATCCGCCAGTAAAACGTCACTCCCGTTTATTAGTCCCCTTTCCTGTACGTCATCCAGCCTTCTTCCTCAACCCGTCCGCAGCTTTCCTCCACACTCCATCTCTGATTAGTAATTCTGCTGTATCAGTCGTCCCTGATCCTCTCCGTTTGCATGCTCAGGCAGATTGCACCTCGACACATAACCGTCTGAGCTTGATAATCTTTTCTACGCTCTCCAGTCACTTGCAGCCGCTTAGCAGCACTCACTGCGTGAATATCTGTCTTTGATTGGTGTACTGATTTTGTTTTCTTTCTTCTCTCTTCCGCTTCGTTGCACATGCGGTCTGACTGCTCGTCTAAAGCAAAGAAAACTAGAAGAGGTACAGAGGGGTGACATTTGAGATTTTTTTTTTTTTTTTTACCCATGATTCACAGCCGCCATGCCATAATACATCATCGGGTGTGTCGCTCAAAATGATGCAATTTCACTTGATTGGTCCAAAAATGATTCTCTTATCTATGGCAGCGGCGTAATAGTGTCTGGCAAAACAATTCAATGCTCTTCCACTAGATGGCAAAAGATGCATTTTGTAATCTGTGTATCCACCTGTCGCTGCTCACCATATTATTGGCTTTGTGTTCAACTAAACCGACCCAAGTAGTTTATGAGATAATTCAATTGAGATGCTCATTATTACAGTCAGCATACTTTTTGTAATAATGTATGTGCCGTGGTTCAGAAAAGAGAACCACTAAGCTTGATTGACTGTAAATTGCTATTGAAAGGGGAATGAGTTTTTTTTTTTAAAAAACATAAAATAATATATTTATATATTTGTAGTTTTCCTGCAGTGTAACCTACATAACCATTCAGTTCATGTAAAAGCGCCACTGGTATAAAAAAATGCTACTTGTTTGAATCATTTCATTGTTTTACCAGTTCAGGAAGAATAAAGTGAGGGAGAGCACTGATTCCGACTCTGACTGCAATGAGGATGACCAGGAAGACCGAGGCCTCCTTCTCAGACAGGTCTGGACCACACCCACTTTTTGCTTAATTTTTGATGTTGGTGTCAGTACAAGTACAGTAAACCCCCATTATTTATGGTGAATAGGGTATCGATCAGCCCTGGTGCGATTTGACACTGACACCCAAAAGTGTTTATAATTGCCTATATTAATATTATATATATATATATATATATATATATATTATTTTTTTAAAAAAAATTATTTATTTTTTTGTATAATTTAAAACAAATAAGTAGCTTTCAGATGATTGGAATTTAAAATAACTGATTTTACTTGTTCTTACACTTTATTGTTGTTGTTGGTGATCAATACTATTACAGTAAATGCATATTCTACAAGTCTGTTCGCCCGACAATCAAAGGGAGTCCGGAGTCACGTCACATACATTTATTTATTTATTTACTTACTTACTTACTTACTTACTTACTTACTTACTTACTTACTTACTTACTTACTTACTTACTTACTTACTTACTTACTTATTTATTTACTTATTTATTTAGGTTTTCGAGAACCACTGCCATCTGGATAATCAATCAAACTAATCAGCTCTTGTGGTGTGGTTAAAAAAAAGAAATATTTTATTAATTATTTGTAAAACACACTAATAGGTGTGTGGTTCTATTTTTTGTTTTTATTTTTGTTTATTTTTTTTTTTTTTGCAAATATATAAACAAAAAAGTGAATAGTTTAATGAATAGGCTGGCGTTGACTGTATACATGTATTTATCTTCAGAGTTTGGCCGTGGTGCTGGCGAGGTTCATAAGAACAGAAATCCCATGTCATCTGCTGCGGGTCACTTTGCGTACCCTGAGGATCCTCTCCAGAGACAAGAGGGTCCTGGGACCCTTGGTGACAGACGACGCTCTCCTCACGCTGGCAAAAGTGGCCGGGCTGAGCATGAGTGAACCAAATGACAGCGAGCCTGACTCAGATTTCTACGACAACATCATCTCTTCACTCGCCCAGGAGGTCAAAACACCGGCGTGTTGTGGGGGCGCCGATGACAACGACGACCCAAACCAAGAATGTTCGACGTTCGGGTGTGATGGCAAGAGTGACCTCTGCAGCGATCCGGACAGCATCAGGCCCAGTGTTGACCAAGCGCACAGAGGTAGCATCCATCACAAGGAGCTGGCGCAAGGGAGGAAAGACCGCCGAGAGAGCAAAATTGAGGATGAAGATGAGGAGGAGGACGGCGGATCGGGAGAGGAGATGCAGAGGAAGGAAGCTCTGAAGGTGTTGTGTAATATGGTTTACAACAGCACTTGGGCACAGGAGAGGTTCAGCGCTCTGAGGTGAGGTCTACCATCACTATTATTTATATTCATATGTTTATAAGTCAGCGATGTCAAACTGCAAGTGGTCTTTATACGCCACACAGCTCCTCTGTAGCTTCTCTTCCGTGTTTCAGCCTGATATGCGGCCTCAGAGAGCGTCTCTCCTCCAACGTCAATTTCTCGGGCCCCTCCAGTGTTCAGTTCTACGAATTACGACTCACCTTCCTCGTTACTGCACTGCGACCTGAGCTCAGCGCTCAGCTTCAACGGGTGACTAAAACCTGTTTATTGTCTTTGGCTTTGGTGTTCAAGAACGAATGGCCTGGAAGCCCAGCGATACACTAAAATGATTCTCAAAGTGTGGTGCAAAGGTTCCCTCTAGTGGTACACAAGATGCATTGCATTAAATGTTCAAATTGCATAATGCTAGTGTTATTGTATTTTAATGTTGGTTAGTATTGCTTGAGGCGGGTTAAAAGGGTTGAGAACCACTGCTCTAAAGTAACAATGAAGAGAAACGAGTTACTGTACTTTAAATTTTAGAACAGTGAGTGCACTCGTTCTATTTTTAAACTGTCTATCAATTCTTCCTTCAGGAGGGAGGCGTCTCCATCCTCTCAGCAGCCCTGGAGAGCTGCCTGCAGGTGCAATGGAAGGAGCAGTACGAGTGCGTGCTGGACCCCGCGGCGCCACCTATTTCTCTGGAGGCCGCTCAGCGCATCATCGAGATCCTCAAAATCCTTTTCAACGTCACACACAGATCCCACAGGCAGTTGCCTGCTGAGGTGACTTGGAAACTTGTCAGGGAGTTTCATTTACTATTTATCGTCACTTTGTTTTTGCGCTTAATGTAGATCAGATCGAGAACCTTGCAATTTTTTATTTGTCAACTATGGATTCCTTCTTTGACTTTTGACTTAGTGTGAACTAATTAAGAACGTGTGTTGTGCCCTCTTCAGGATGATGCGGCTCTCTACCGCCACCTAGTCGCCATCCTGCGTCTCTGCATGATGCGAAAGTGCGTGACGCCGGAGGACACGGATGAACTGCAAAGGTGAGACCTTTTTTTCTCCCTCTCATCTCTACTCACAGTACACCAGATTCATATGGCGACCGTGGTTATAGGTGAATAAAGGCGAATGAGCAAAGTATGTGGCCCAATTCACAGCCCACAGAGATCTTTTACTGTCAAGTGTCAAGTCCAAAATCCATTTTTGTTTTTGTTGCATAGTCACACAGTCAACCTGTTGTCAGCGCTGCCCCTCCAGTGTCTTGATGTTCTCCTGTTGGTACCGCCGGAGGCCGACTCGGAGCAATGCCATGGCGTCAACATGGACTGCGTCCAAACCCTGCTGCTGTTTATGGAGAGACGCCTGGAAGCGGTAATCTGTTAATATTATTCATAACTAGCTTCAGGTTGTTTATATACACGATAAGGCATTGGTGCTTTTAAAAAAAAATATTGGCAGATAATTTTGCTTTAGTTAAGTATTATATCCTTAAGTACTTTTTTTTGCAGTGTAGATAGATGCCAGTGACATGACTGTGTTTTTCTTCTTCAAAGGGAGATAAAATCAAAGAGAAGCTGACGCCAATCCTCAATCTGCTGACAGAGAGCTGCCGGGCACACAAAGAAACACGCCACTACATCAGGAAATACGTAATAAGGCTGACAAAATCATGGCAATGGTAACCAAAACACAAAAACTTTGACGAATGAACTCAACCTCCGCAGGTTCTGCCTCCCCTGAGAGATGTTTCCCAGAGGCCGGAGGATGGCTGCACCGTGAAGAGCCGCCTGATCCGTCTCATGACTCACCTGGACACGGACCTCAAACACTGTGCCGCTGACCTCATTTTTGTCCTCTGCAAGGAAAATGGTAACTACGGAATGTTGGAATGTGGAAAGACACTGTGTGTGCCAGTATGAAAAATACAAGCCTAATTTTCCAGAATTTTGTGAGTATTTGAAAGTTCAAACAGTCTTGAGGTCTTGAGAATTGTGGAAATCAAAAAAATACAAATACAAAAATTGGTGGAGAATATAACGTAATATACAACTTTTCCCTTCCAGTCCGGCGTTTTGTCAAGTACACAGGCTACGGCAATGCGGCGGGTCTGCTGGCCACCAGGGGCCTTTTGGGCGGCCCGACATCCAGAACCTCCTGCAGCGACACCCCCTACTCCAGTGACTCGGACTCGGATACCGAGGAATACCGTCAAGTTAAAGACCGCGTCAACCCGGTGACAGGGCGAGTGGAAGCGGAGCTGCCGGACCCCATGGAGGGCATGACGGAGGAGGAGAAGGAGGAAGAGGCCAAGAGGCTCATTAGAATCTTCAACAAGCTGTCAAGGTCTGCATGAAGTACAAAAATCCTGCGATAATTCCAAGGGGGTAGGAAAACCGTTGCTAATTGCCTACAGATGTCCAAAAATATGGTGCCAAAGTGCTACTTTTATATCAGCCAGGGCTTTGGTCTGTCCAATGGACGCTCTTGCACTCACTTCAATATAATTCCTTTCCACCAATATGCCACAAAATAATGCCAAAGCACTATTTTTATTTTTGACATGGCTTTGGCGCCATCTTGTGACATATGTGGGCATTTCAGGAAACAGCAAAAACAAAACAATAAAACCAGCTAATACCAGGATTGGTTCTCCCCAAAATTTGAGGTTGAGTGCATTCACAGACGGACAGGGGAACACTTCGTGGGGAGGATTTTGGAACCTTTTTTTTTTTTGTGTCAGATTACATACAGTAAATTTCCATGACAGTTTCACTGTATGTATCATTAAATCACATCAAATGACTGTAGGGATAACATCATTCAGCCAATGGGAGTGGACGCAGATGGGAAGCTGGTCCCGATGGCAGGACTGCGGGAGGACAGCCTCACCGAAGAATCGACCTCAGACAATGATGCAGATGAAGTTGAGAAGATTAAATGAAGTACCTTTTTCTTTTTTAATATCCTTTTCATGCAGTGGTTCTCTAAGTAAGGGCTGGGGATCCCCGGGGGTCTGTGAGCCGTAAATTGGTGGTTGTCAAAATAATTTTAAATTAGGAAATTAAATTAACACAAATAAACAAATAAACCAAATACTGCTCTCTACCATTGGGCCAATTAAAAGCCCTGATATATGACATCATCACATACGTCTGACATTACTGCATGAATAAATTTGTTTAGTTTTTTTTTGTTTCATAAAAGGCGTAGCCTGATATCAAAAGAATGAAATGCTTTTTTTTTTTTTTCAACCAAAGGGATATTTTTTTCATGGATATTTTAGCGTCCAATTGTAGAGAATAAAAGCATCATTTTCATAATAAAAGTTATAGGATTGCAAGATTAGAGTTATATTTTTGGAATTCATTTGTTTTGACTTTTAACTCGTTAAAATTTGATATCAATAATATTATGATTTTATCTTGGAAAAATTTGACTTTGTTCTTGTAAGAAAGTGACTTTTTATACCAACAAAATGTATTTTTTGTAAAAAAAAAAGAAAAAGAAAAAATCCCTTTAAATAACATTAATACAGTACTAGTAACAATTCTTATTCATGGGGGTACATGTGGTAGTTATGTTTTGTTGGTGATAGAATCATAAGGGGGTCTTTGGAAATATTTCTCCCCTGTGAGGGGTCCCTGGCCCCAAAAGTTTGAGAACCCCTGTTTTAATGCTTAAATATCTAGGATTTTTAATTTTATGTTTTCATCCCCTTTAGAAGAACCAACTTTTATCTATTGTTTTATAAACTTCCTATTACATTGGAGATATACAACTGTACACTATGGCAGTGATTCCCAAACTTTATTGCGGGAAGGCACATATTTTAAATTAATAATAATAATAAAAAACTCTTGTCACACCAACAAACAGAAATGTTAGAGTTATATACTTTATACTGAAATGATGATCTCATCTTAATTTATGAATGAAAAATGCAGAGCACACCTGTTGTGACTTTGTAGTTTTAGGTGCGTCTTCACACCCCATAATTAGTAAGCGTTATGTGTTAATGTATCAAAAGTCATTCATCATCTGATTAAGTCTGAAATGTGATGTGTAATTATAGTGATTAAACAAATGATGAGAACAGGATGGCTGGAAGTCTTCTTTATTGCGTTTTCGCACGAAGCTGTTATTTGCAGAGGCACGAGTAAAGGTAAGGAGAAAAGTCTAAATAAAATACAACCAAAGAGCGTGTAGTGTGTAAAAAAAAACAAAACAAGAAAAGCCTCGCGTCATCCTATGATCATCTCTTCCAGCGATATTTGCAGGTCAACAGATTTCAAAGAGGACGAGCCGCCCTCCATCGCCATGTTCTTGAAGTGCTCCAACGTCGTGAGTACCACCTGCAGGAAAAACAACCAATCATGACAAAGGTGTGGGCAATTTCCTTCATTTCTCACTCAATACAGTAAACTTGACGGCATCTTGTGACATCTCAGAAACACTGAAAAATGTGAGGTATTGGGTGTAACTTTTAGACGTCACCTCCACCATAATGAGTTTCTTGGCCCAAGGCGATTTCTGTGGGTCAGGCCACTTCTCTCCCAGGCAGAGCAAAAGGGAGCAGGGACCACACTCTTTGCTTTTAAGTCCTATAAAGTCCAGTAATCCTATAGGAGACAACACATATTAGAGGCAAGTAAACGCCACACATGAGATGAGGGGGTAAAAAAAAAATGCTACCATGGAAAAAGTCCTTCATCGGATAAAGCGCCTGCGGCAGTTTGGGGATTTCCTGCGGGTGTCCGCTCTGGTCGAAATAGGAGAAGCTCCAAAAAGCTTTGCTTTCGCCTCGTCTCTGGCCGTAAATGATGTCGCCCCACGCGCCTACGTCCAAGCCCTCGCCCAGCTTGTCCAGGATGCACTGGGTCAGCTCGGCTTGTTTTTGATCCTTGATGTTGACGGGTCTCGGCAGGGAGACCAGAGACAGGCCCGACTCCTGGTCCAACACTGGCTCCACCTGTTCAGGCCTTGAGCAAATGTTCACAAAGATGCTATTCGTTAGCCGTCGATGGCATTTCCCATTCTGTGTTAGCGTTAAGCTAAAGTGCCTTTGTTTTGACATTACCTGTAAACTAAGCGGAATCCAGCTTCGTTGGCAACCAGCTGCTCCGACACCTTCTTCCCTCGGTAGTGCACAATTATCCTGAATTCGGTCTCTGAACATGCAAAAGAGAATTTGCATTGCTTTAATTGATAGTCACAATATACTATACAGTAAATAATACAGTATATGTCATCATAGATTTATTTAAACTGCGCTATTCATTTATATTACAATTCTCCACTTGTCATCTTCAGTCTGAATAGAATTTCACTTACTGAAATTATTTTCTTTGGTCTGTATAATGTCGTGTAAAAACTGCTTGGCTAATTGGCCCTCGCACGCCCCGCCCACGGCTCCCTCCATTGGATACGCCGGTTGCTCAGGCGACCCGGCTTCACCGACGGCACCCTCCGCTGTTACTGGATACGGCTGTTGCCACGGCGACGCGCGGCCACCAATCACGAGCTCATGCTGGAGCTCCTGTTGCTCGGGAGGAAACTCAAAGGCTGACGATTCTTCTGCGGGGGGGGGGAAAAAGTTGGGAGGAATGGAATAAGTTTACAGTGTGAGGCGCCTTATAGGCCCAAACTCACTGTACCTAAAAGGTGCATTTGGGGGGATTTTTTTTCAACCCGTATTGGGTTGTTTTAAGGGTGAATGAATTGCGAATACCTGCTTGAGGCCGAATGCTGAGCTGCTTCAAACATGTTTGCAGAATGTCCTCATTGGGGGTGGATTCTGTCAGCAAATTTGAGTTGAGAACACGGATAAGCATTCTGAGGTTGTCACATGACTTAGAAATATTAGAGACGTTCACCTTGGATAGGACAAAAGAGACACTCGTCCATGAACGGGACAACGTGGCTCTAAAAGGCAGACACGCATGCATTAATATTTGTATGTGTCTTTCAGGAAGGCAAAGACACAACGCGGTCATTTACTTCTTGAATGGGGGGGCTGTTGTGGAGATCCAGATCGTGTTGGCTGGGTAGTCCAGCAGAAGAGTTGTCTAAAAATTAAAAGAAATAAAAAAAATTTGGATTGAGATTAAGTTGATCTACATTCAAAGTAGTTGCAGTTCAATAAATACTGTATTAATAACCACTGCCTCCCTCCCTCCTGTCTTAGATTAATAGTGAATCTCACTGGCTGAATAATTTTGCAATGTCTCTCAGTATTTTTAGTGTTGGAGGAAAAAAACATGCAATGCATCAAGATGACTGGAGGTAGCTTAGGGAAGGTCATCCATCAGGGATAGTGTCGCGAGCGATGATTTAAGACCGACCGGTGAACGCGGCTCACCTCCCGAAGTCGACTCATCTGGCCAGCGGAACACTTTGTGAGGGTTTGCCGTGTCGTTCTTTTTGTCCGCTATTAGAGTAAACTTTTTGGCTCGCAGCGCACATCGGAAGTTCCTTTTCCACACCAAAGGCTCTCCCTTGATGCGGCTGTTGCCGCTCACCTCTGCCCAGGCCTAAGTGCAGAAACAGACATGCATTCAAACAATCCCAATAGACAGAAACTATGATTCAGGACCAGGATCACAGGGAAAAGCTAAAGTGTATCTGTTCTGGTAGGCTTTTCCTGCCTTTTTTGTTTTTTGTTTTGCTATCCAGCCTGAATGTTTTGTGCTTTTAATAATTCTCTTCACCTTACCAAAGTCTGCAGGTGCAGCTGGAGAAAAACAGCCCCAAAGCATGATGCTGTCACCACCACACTTGCAAGTAAGGTGTTTTGTTGTTGTTGTTGATGAGCAGAGTTATGTTTGTACCAAGCACATTTTGGAATAACAGCCAAAAAGTTCAACCTTGGTTTAATTGGACGTGGGGAAAAATTTAACCAATGGCATTTGAACAGGGGTGTGTAGACTTTACATCCACAAAAATGACTTTATGCAGTCATTCATTTTTTATATAGTTATCTGATCAATTGTAAACAAAAAAAAATAAAACAATATTAGTCAAATTAACAGTTTTACTTACACATTTAATATTTCTAATTTAATTTATTAACTGATTGATTGATAAATTACCATTAGATTAATTATAAATATTTAAATTTAAAATTTAAATAAATGACTTATATTTTGGTACACGTTTAAACTTTTTTTTTCTTTTTTTTTTCAATGACTACAAATGACCTGGCCAATCTGTCAATTTTGGTAGGCACATCCACCCCTGCACATCCAATCATTACATATCAAAAAAAACAACAACAACTCATAAATGCACACCCACAGAGCTAGATGGACGGACAGACAGACGTACGTAAGTACCTTGAAGATGAGAATGTCAGTATCAGAAGAGTCTTGTCTCAAAGCGTGTTTCCAAGGGATGCAAAATTCCGTTTTCTGCTGGTTGGTCCAGTGGACGCCAGGGTACGCGCCACTGTCAATCTGAGCCCGAAGCCACTGCATGAGCAGAGGTTTCGAATGAGCCATCTCTAAAAAAGCAAGGAAACAACATTTTAAACAAAGCAAGGAAGCAGACATGTTGCTTTTTGTGACGTTTCAATAGCTGCCATTACAACAGAAATCTGCAATGGTTTTAAAATTTTAATCCTCTTGCCATGTATGCTAAAATGGCTCTAATTTAAAAAACAGTCAACTAGACACAAAAAAGGAGCTGAACTTATATACAGTGGCTAATAAAAGTCTGCACACCCCTGTTAAAATAAACTTTTGACACCATCCATCTTCCTTCCACTTCATGTTACACCACTAAACATTCCTGACCACTAGAGGGAGGCATTGTAGCATAGACGTCAAAACGGATTTTAAATCAACAATGAATAAAATAATCACTAGTTTTATATACACTGTACACGCAGTTCAAGTTTGACTTATGTAACCTCTAAACTCCAGGTGACTTGATTTTATAACTAAACCGACATATCACAACTGCAATAACACATTCGTAAGCAACTAAGACGAACTGTAAACCACGTCGTGAAGCTTACTTTTATTCGTTTAGAAATATTACTGTATACTAAAAGCTAACGGCTAAAGTTTACAAAAAAACAACTTGATATCGATATTCGAATAGCACTTACACTGAATGCTTGTTTGCAATCTTACCAACGAGAAAATTATAACAAATACTATAGCAAATATCCGTCCGCTATTAAATTACGATACGTTTTACCTATAACAAATACTATAGCAAATACCCGTCCACTATTAAATTACGATATGTTTTACCTAGAAAATTGCAGGTCAATCTTTAGATGAGACGTGTCCGTCGTTCTTCTAGTGCCCGCTGAGTTGCTGACGTTAAATAGCGGGGAGTGCTGGTGATTTCACTCGAAACAACTCGGCAGATTTCAGTTTCGTTTTTCAGACGCTGACAGGGAGTTTCCACTTCCTGGTCATTGAGCCCTCAAGCACACAACTGGATCTCTACACTTGTGGTAACTAAACATCAAAAACTTATAAAATTATAATCAATTAAAAGTTCACATAAGAAGATGACAGGGAAGTGAAACAGTTTGATCTTTGCAGGTTTTATTTGTTTCTCAAATACAGGAGAGTTAATGTACAGAATGACAAAGAATATCATCAAGAACTGTACAATATTTACACGCCTTTTTTCCTTTTTTTTATGGAAAATTAGATTGTTTTCAAAATAAGTATGCACATACATCAAAAATGATAAAAATGACATGACTATTTCCTCTTTAAATATTACTTATTTATACTCCTTCTTCCCAGACAGGAAATGGACAGTTTACTTCTTTTTCTTTGCATCTGCATGAGTGATGATTGAACTGAAGCACAACAATGTATAGTTTCAAATACACTCCCCCCACTCTTTCTATTTTTTTTTAATTATTATTATTATTTTACACCCACTGTATTTGATACATTATGTCGGTCTTAATGTCTGTTCTTAAGTGTAGAGGGGAAGACAGCTTGGATATGTGGGTCACGATTGTATACTGAACGTGTGGACAATAAAAAGTATTTAAAATGTTAGGGCAGCAATCCAGCGCTTGTTAAGTTAAAAACCTCCTCATATAAATAATAAAAATGTGTTTATATATTATCACACGGCTGAGTCGTGCTGCCCTTCACGTAGCACAGGATGAGAGAGCATTTATTAACACATCTAAATGGTTCGAGTCCATGTTGACGCTGCTCACGGCACACTCCATACGCAGTTTAAAAAGCATTCTCGCCCTCTTTCAGTCTTTCCCAAAGCCAACAGCTAATGTTAGTCTTTTCAAAAAAATAATTTATGTAAAAACTAAGCAGTAATAATTTCTCTTCAAGCTATTGTCTTAATGACGCACAGTTAACGAGATGTTAGTGGCTCCTCTGTGGACTTGGTGTTGCTCCTCAATTTCCAACCTTACACGGGTGTTCAAATTCCTCTTGACCCGCAAGTGACCCCTAATCCGGTGGGGTCCCCACTCCTCACAATGAAACGCATTTCTTTAGTCATTGTTCAAGAAGAAGAAAAAAAAAAAAAAACAAGGTCATTGTCCTGACCCCCCTCGAGTTCATCAAGGGCCTTGAAAATACATCCTCAGATCTTTGAGATTTGAAGAAAATTGATGGGTTGGGAGGAAAGGGGTCTGTACAGCGGGATCCATCATGTTCATTATTTTTTCTTTTTTTCTCCCCCCCATTTTCATATCCTCCGACTTTAATTAATCTCATCCCTCTCAGGCTTTGGTGCTGAGCGTCAGCAGCTCGATGAAGGAGCCGAAGAGTGTGTCCAGCCAGCCCTGGTTGGCCATGCACTGCTGCACAACTTCCTCCTGGCCGGGGTCCTCGGCCGCCTGCTCGATCGTGTGGGTCTTAAAAGGCGGAGGCAGAAACAAGACCCTGAGACTCAAGTATGCGTGCAGGTTAGCTCGGCAAGGTGACATGTCTGAGCTTACCTCTTTCTTGCACTGTAAGAAGGTGTGGTATTTATAGTGATGCAGGGAGTGGTACAGACTGTAGATACGATATGAGTCAGATGACAGTTTAAGGTCCTGGAGAAAAAGGAAGAGTGAATCAGATTAAGATGGTTCATATTACATTATTTTATTTATTATTATTCTGAGCCACTGTAACGTTATTAATTGAATTGTTGGAATAAGAAATGAGAGATTTCAAGTTGGAATGGTTTGAATCCGTCAATGTGGAAGACGGAGGGAAATGTAAAAAAAAAAAAAAAAAACATTTCAATTTAGGAATTTTAGTGTTAAAATGTGAGGATGTTTTCGGGCATGTGACAAATGAGCTAAATCTCCATTCATTGCAATGGGAGACAATTGGCCGGAATATTATGTAATCCTAAAAATAAGCAATAATAGTGAATTCGAAAAAGCAGCCGTAAAATCAGAGGTTTCCTTAATTCCTCACTGAATACAGTAATACATCAAATGTAATGCCGAAACAAAAAACAAAAAAACAAAAAAAGCAGATGCATCTGTGAAGGGGTCCAATTTGGTGCCATTCCAATATATATATTCAATTGAAAAAAAATGGGTACCTAAGCACCTTTAAGGGTGGGTGGGGGGGGGGAATCTGTGCTAAGGTACCCTAACTTGAAATATTAGCAATGACACACCTGTGGTTTAGGCAGGGTTTTCTTGACTCTGTTGAGGGTCTTGCGGTTGTAAGCGTCGCCGCTGAGCCGCACCCTCACCACACCCGAGTCCAAGGGGTCCACGATGATCTGGGGGTATGCATGCACAACCTCCTGAGGAAGAAGGATGCACCAAAAATGAGCAGTTGCGGCACATCGGTTGAGATGTTTGTTTTAATCGCATGTCTGGGTACACGCATTCCCATGATTTAATATTCATTTTTTTATACGCGCGTTGACTTTTATCAGAAGCAAACGCCGTCAAAGTGCATCACGTTGTACAAGACACCTGAAGGACAGTTCAGCGCCGATTACCTGATGCTGAGAGCTCATGCTGACTCTCCTCAACAACCTCCGCTTCTGTTCGCTGAGGATGCTGTCGATCTTCCTCATGGGGGGGAGGTAAAGCTCATCTGGCGGGCCAGTCAAGGTAGAGGAGAGGTGTCATTAGTCATCGTACGCCGAGCTGCCACTCGCTTTAATAACACGGGGCTGACCCGTGGCGGCTCTTCTATCGCTCCTCATTCTTTCAACAGATTCTATTTCGGTCGCACACATCAATAAATATAACAGCTCTTCTGCAAAAGGAGATTATGCAGTGCTGTATTGTCATTGGTGTTTGCTTGTAAGCAGGATTTTTCTGTAAATATAGACACGTTTTAATAACTGCCTATACACTTCTGGTTAGATACAATCTGTATTTTGTTGCCTTCTGATATGCGTCACAGCAGTAAAGGTGAATCTATTCTACAGCGAGTAGCATTCTTACCGTCCGTGTCCTCCAAG
Organism: Vanacampus margaritifer; assembly: GCF_051991255.1. Lineage (NCBI taxonomy): Eukaryota > Metazoa > Chordata > Actinopteri > Syngnathiformes > Syngnathidae > Vanacampus > Vanacampus margaritifer. The sequence goes on from NC_135449.1 coordinate 5,616,941, forward strand.
GCTTGGATCATGTCGGGGTCCAGGGCCGTGCTGACGAGCATTTCCACGTAGCTGCGGAACATTTCCCTCATCGCTCGGTTGTTCACGCCACCTTTCACGGGCACTAAGTTGCAAGGAGACGGAAGGTCATTTTTTTTTTTTTAGCAAAATGTGCATAAAGTGAGACGACGTTGGCAGATCAGTAAAAGCTTACTTTCATTCTCGCTAGCAGCGTCTTCCGATGAGTCCGAGTCGGAAGAGGATGGAGCTTCCTTCAGCCACTTCTTTCTCTTCTTGGGTGGCGGCTCTGCCTTGACCTTGGCTGGTCTGGACTTAGGCGGGCGCTCGGGTTTCTCCTTCCTCTCCGGCGCTTTCCTCTCGTCCTTGCCCCTCCCACGTTCGCCGGCGCGTTTTTCCGCTTTGTCCTGAGCCGGTTGCACTCGCTTGTCTTTGTCCGCCTCTGGCTCTTTCTCTTTGGCCTTGGCCACCGCGGCGGAGGATTCCTTTTTCTCTCGTTGTTCTTTTGCCGCCGGCGGGGTCGTTCTCGATTTCTCCTTCTGTTCCTTATCACGCTGGCCGGACGGAGTCAATCTCTCCTCTTTTGGTTGAGCTTGGTTCGTAGGGGGCGAAGCCATTCTGGGGAAGGACTGGCGCCTATGACACATCCATGAATTGTATTAAAACAGCTAATAATTAGCTACTTCTATTCTACAAAAGCTTTTGATTAAATTGTTCCACGTCGCTTTTTTTTTTTTTTGCATTTCCATTCCCAAAAACTAAAAACCCCCTGAAGTATTTTTGCCACCTCCAACAAAAGATCAGGTTAAGTCCAGAGTCTTTACCTCCCAAGTCAAAGTCGAGTTCTCATCTATTCCCTTGTGGTATTTCATTATTGCAAAGTGAGCTGAAGAAAGTCAAATCGGTTGAATCGTCACGATGACGAATCTAGTGTACCTGAGGGCAGGCGTGGCCCTGCGCCACGGTCTTCGAGCGCAGACCCTGACGTAGTCCTTCTTGTTGACGTTCTCCAGGAACTTGACATAGATGCGCTGGTAACGTCTTTTGGCATCTCCGAAGTAGCCGAGATACTGAGGAAGATTGTACATTTTGCATCGGTTCATAATCCAAAATACAAAAGATGCAGCTTCCTGAGGTCAACTCACGTTGCTTGTGGCACAGAACTGTCTCTGTCCATCTTTGATCTCTGGGCTGAACTTCTGCAGCAGGGCTTTCTGCACCCTCCAGATGGGCGGAGGCTCCCGGCCTGTCTGCAAGGCCAACTGGAGCAAAAACACAGGTTTGTTAGGATTAAAAGTCAGCCTGAAGGTGACGAAGGTTCAGAATAGATATTGATAGAACCTTCAATAAGACAACACAAGTAAAGTTGTTGAATTTTTACCCCAATGCCATTTTTTTTTTTTTTTAAAGCGGGGCTTGGGAGTGACAGTAGCTTGTGCGTGCTAACGTGAAGTGCTAGCTTGTTAGCATCTGTGCGCAAATATCCTTACACTATAAAAGATGTGTAGAAAGAGCGTCAGATGAACGGCACTAAAATCGCAATTCCGCAGAATAAAACAAATTCATGAATAGTGAACCACGAAAAAAACGGGGAGTTCACTGTAGTATATTACACACACATGTACCTTGAGTGTTCCGATATCCTCCACCCGCACCACAAATTCATCCCTCTCTCTGAAGATGCCCTCCCCGCCGCTCTCGCTGTCGTCCTCCTCGCTCTCCCCCGCTATGGCCGCATCCTCCTGCTTCTGCGCCAGGTGCAAGGACGTGTTCTTCGGAGGCGGCCGCTCTTCTTCAGGAGAGGCGGCCGACTCGGGGGAAGGTGTCGGAGACTCCTTTTGAGGAGAAGCTTGAGCAGGAGGAGGCGGGGTTAAAGAGCTGGGAGGAGGAGGAGGAGAAGAAGAAGGAGGAGGAGGAGGAGAAGTGGGAGGTGGAGCGAGAGTAGCGGTCAAGGGAGGCGGCGGTGTCTGAGATTCGGCGGCAATGGGACTCGAAGGCTTGGAGTTTTCTCCTTCCTCTGGGGGAGGAGGAGGCGAGGGCAGAGAGAGAGGAGGAAGAGGGGAAGGAGGCGGAGATGAGGATGAGGACGAGACAGGAGAGGGAGGCACAGAGGGAGGTTGGGGAGTCGCGGCTGCAGGAGGAGGAATCTCTAGGACGGACACTGTAAGGAAAGAGATTAAGGCTGAGATCCATTTGATAGAGCAATGAAAAACTGTACAAGCACCGCATTGTTTTGAAATGAAGAACATAATTATACAGTGTGTTGAACAAACGTACAGGCTGGGCAGTGTAATGATGTGCCAACTCTTGATGTAAATGCATGCAAAGCCCTTGTGGTAAATATTAGATGGCATCTGCTGCTGCTTAGAAATGCTAATTTTAGCAAATCCTCATTTCAATACGAATAATGGACTCAAAATTATGTAAAATGTATATTGATCGAATGGTTGAATATCATTCTTCGGGAAAACAGATGTTTGTTAGTTTTTTACTTTTTTTTTTCAAACTGCACAGATGACGACAACACACAGTCTGCAGCTACATGGAAGAATGTGAACGAGGGAGCATTACAGATGAGATGATGGCAACAGATTGAGAAAGGCTAGATTCCCCATCCATGGCCTCATTCAAGAGAATTGCTCATGTCAAGACATCGTTTGGAAAGTCCTGCCAATGCTGGCTAGACCTTAAACTACAACAGGTAACGTAATGGGGTTTTTTTCTTCTCAGTACAAGCACACTTTTACTTTTACCATTGTTTTATTTTTGTTTTAATATAAATATCTCAGGATTGTACCTATCGGTACCGATACCGTAGTTAGTACTAATCATACTTGAAAAAAAAATGCTCCGCCACTACGACACAGGTAGCACTGAAGTAGAAGCCATGTCAGCCGGAAGAGATAGTTCAAAGTAAACACAGATGACAATACTAAAGCTTCTGAAAATTCTGCTCAGGCAGTGACGGTTAAGGGGCGAGCAAAAACTGATTTGGCTCAGCAAGCCAACCGCGATCCCGTCACGCCATTGCCATTGTCTTTGCTTCTTTTTTTTTTATTTTTTTTTTAAACACAGTCCAGAGGAAGGAGAAGTAAGCGCGGGTGTGATAATGTATCACTTCAGTTGTCCTGCCACGGTTTTATTTTAAAACAAAAATGCAGTGTTAGAGGCTACATTTAAGCAAAACGTGTGCCAAGAATGTCAGAAAAACATGTTGCGTACGTCGTACACACAACCCTGTGGGTAGCCTTACCTTCGAGCTTAGGGGCACTTAGCGTCTCAAGCTGCGGTTCTCTCTCCTCCATCATATCGCTCTCCTCATCCCCTCTGGTGCTCCTCTCCTCCTCATTCTCCTCATCCTTGTTCTCGTCCATGTTTTCGTCTTCTTGCTGGAGGATGCAGGGTTCGTCGGGCTGAAGTGCATGGGGCGTGTGAATGTCAGTCTGGGGGCTAAGGGTTGGGGGCTGCAACGGGGGTGTCAGGGGGGAGGGAGAAGGCTGCGGCTGAGGAGGTAATGAGTGATGGATGTTAGCGGTCAGTTGAGGAGTGTCGTACAGGGCGGAAATGGCGGAGGAGATGCTCTTCTGGAGGTCTTGGTTCTTTCCCACCGAGTCCTCCTCATCTGAGGAGAACGAGGGCAGGGTCTCCAGGTTTCTCTTGAGCTCGTCCTCCAAGCGCTTAGGACTGGGGCAGCTGCCCAGGGCGAGACCGCCATTACCTTCGCCATCACCAAATGGAGGTGGGGGCGGAGGAGGCGCCGGGGATAGCGGGCGCAACCCTGATTTACAGGGGGAGGTTTCGCCATTGTCAGCTTCCATTCCGGGGGAAATGTCCAAACCTGGGGGTCTCTTCCCTGCCTTAAGGAAGTCCAAGAAAGAAGCAACCAAGCCGGCCTTGGACTCAGGATCCTTCTCATCACCCTAGAACAGTAAATTAGAGATTTACTCATCCTAAATTACTCAAAAACAACTGCAACACAAATGTGTTTAAAATCAATATATCCATTATTGACCAGGAGCTCTTACCCTTTCCTCCAAACCGTCCCCATCTATTCCTTCATTCATCATCTGGCTTTTCTGCTTGTTTTTATCCTGCGCCCTGGTGCTTTCAGTGCTGCAAGGACCAGGACTGAGACCAAGTGAAGGGGCTGAGCCTACCGACCCGTCAGACAAAGCAGGGTCTGTGCCAGACAGCGAGTCGGTCCTCAGCAAGGCATCGGAGGAGGACATGGGAATTGGCAACTTGATCTGAAAAAAAAATAAAAAAAAATAGAACAAATATGATGATTAATTTGGGCATATATCAGACAAGTGAGCACTGAATCCTTTCATCAGTCTTGAATGGCGATCTTTTCTTTTAGATTTGCAAAGGTCATCAATGGAACTGAAATAACTTAAACAGCATAAGCCTTTTAAAGCTGTGGTTCTCCAAATGGAGTCTGCAAGCTATAACTTGGGACTCTGCAGTAATTTGAAACATCTACTTTTTTGTGCATTCCTACTGTAAATATGGCATACCAACTAAACAAGAATACTCATCCAATGACTCCTTTGAAATTCAAAAAAATTGATATGTAGAGCGACTCACCTTCAAGGGTGGAATCGGTTCATGATGTTGCTGTTGGGACTGATGATGGAGTTGCTGCTGATGGTGGTGGTGCTGATGGTGATGCATCTGCTCCTGCTCCTTCCCGCTCATTTCCATGTACATATCCTCTCTCCGACCTCCTCTTCCTCTGCTCCCACGGCCTCGGCCCCTGCCTCGCCCCTCTACACTGAATCCCCCTCCGCCGCCGCCGCCGCCAACTGTTCCGCCCATCTCGCTCATCATTCCTCGCGGTGTGTAGGGCTCGGGCATTGGGCGAATGCGAGGCCTGCCTCTGGGTCGTGGGGGCCCCTCCCTCTTGGGCCTGGTAGGTTTCCGGCCTCTCTTCTTAGGGCCATCCTGAGGCAAAAGAGAGTGTGCACCCATTGGTGGGTAGCCAGAGGCGTGGTAGAAGTCAATGTCACCCATCATAGGGCTGAGAGAACCACTGCCGCCTCCTCCCTTCCTGCAGCTGGACACCAAATCTGGCAGAAGATCTGGTAGCCTGCGGCTGTTCAACCTGATGTCAGCAGGCTGGTCAGCTTTATCCTCATCATCTTCAAACTCGTACTCTTGAGCATAACTTTTCTTAGGCAGCGTGTTGGGATCTCTGCGCTCCTTTAAGAGGTGGAAAGAACTCGACTTGAGGAGCTTCTTGGGACGAGATGAGCAGAAAATTGGTGATTGGAGGCCTCCAGAACCTGCTCCTGCACTTGTTCCTCCAGGCCCGGAGGACAGCTTTGCAGCAGGGTTGTTAGGTCCAGCGTTATTAGGGCCCATACCCATAGCTGGGCCCTGGGACTGAATTAAACCAAGCTGTTCGGTGTTAACAGTGGAGGGCAGCTCGTGTGTTTTAAGGGAGTCAAGATCAAGAGTCATTGTGTTGTTACTGGGCTCTTCCAAGCTATGACAGTATGGCTCATAACCCTGATCTCCATGATGACCCATCATATCGTAGCCAGATCCGCTACCTCCCCCTGGTCCACCGCCACTCTGTCCCGCTTTCATGGAGCCCATACCTTCTTGCCCAGTATGGCTTTCATTCATCTCCTCCTGCCCTGGCCCTGCACCACCGGCACAACTGGACTTATAGTCCTCTGCGCAAAACATATCTTCCATGCCTGGAAAAAAGGAGCGGTCCTCATCCTGGAGAAGGGAGTCAGGAAAGCAGATGGATGTTAGAGGAACGAAGCGATTGCTTTGTTGGGTTTGGTCTGCTTTCTCCACTGGGCTGACCGTGTCAAACTGGTGCTGCTCTGAGCGCTGTTGGTCTATTTGACTCTGCTGGGGGGTGAGCTGGGATGGCAACGGCTGCTGCGGGTCAGGCTGAGGTTGGGAATGGGCCGGGGCAGACGTAGGGGGTATGTGGTGAGGGTGCGGGGTCTGCGGCTGGGCGTGAGAGTGGTGAGAATGAGCTTGCTGGTGTTGAGAGCTGGGGTGCTGCTGAGGGTGGTGCTGTGAAAGGTGGTGCATGTGGGAGGGGGTCGACATGGCGATTTCAGGCTCAGAGAGGAAGGAGTGGAGTTCAGGGGCCGAGTGTGGCTGCGTATGATGGTGAGACGGGTGCTGCCTCTGCTGCTGCTCCTGCTGTTGCTGCCTGTGGCGCTCGCCGCTTCCTCCGCTCCGTCCACCGCGTCTGTCTTCTGCAATGGCAACGTCCGTGCTGGAGGTCTGGGAAAGAGAGCGCTCCAGCATGTCCAAAGATGAAACCACCGAGCTTTGTTTGATTTGGCCTTGTTCGTGTTGATGTGACGAGGGTCCGTGGTTGTAATGAGCCGCTGCCACCTCTAAAGCCTGCGACTGGAGTTGGAGCTGGAGTTGGGTTGTTTGCGACTGAGTTTGAGCCGGATGTTTGGTTGAGCCGAGTCGTGCACTGGCGCTCTCCATTGCGGCTTGCTGTTGAGCAATGGAGTGCTGCTGCTGTTGGGGATGAGAGTCAATCTTGTGGTGCTGCTGATGCTGCGGGTGGGAGTCCATTTTCGGGTGTTGCTGATGTGATTGGTGGGAGTCCATTTTATGGTGCTGTTGGTGTTGCCGATGTGTGTCCATTTTGTGGTGTTGCTGTTGATGTTGTTGATGCGTGTCCAGCTTGTGGTGCTGTGCATGAGGCTCTAATTTGTTGCGAGTCGTATGGGACAACACGGACTGCAAGAGGTGCGGTGACTGGTGGGACTGATCCGTGGGGGAGTCCATGAGGGACGCAGTGCTTTGAGGCTGAGAATGTTGTGGCTGGACCTCCGGCGTTTTACGAGGATAATTGATTTCAGCACGCTCCTTTTTCTGTAGCTCCATCTGGGTGTGGGGTGGTATCTGCGAATGTGAAGACACGTGCTGGTTATGTGAGGAGTGTTGGGGAGGAAGGGAGTGTTGTGTGTATGGGTCCCCTCGTCCATAGTGGACGACTGAGCCTAAGTTGTCATGGTGAAGGAGGTGCGAGTGCACTTGTTCAGCACTGCCTCGTCCCCCACTACTCCTACTGCTCCCAACAGGCCTCTCGTTCCTTTGTTGTTGTTGGTGATGGTGTTGCTGCTGCTGCTGTTGTTGTTGTTGCTGCTGCTGTTGTTGTTGATGTTGCTGCTGTTTCTTCAATGACATCTCCAGCTGGCCGTCCAGCCCGGAGATGGACCCTCCAGAGTTTGCATTACCTACCCCAGAAGAGGATGTGGCACTATGGGTGCGTATGACACTCTGGGGGTGGTACCTTTCTTCGGAGGACTTTCCCATGTCATAGCTAAGCCCTTTGCCAGCATCAGAAGTTGGTGGCCCCGACTGAGGCTGTGTTTGCTGGGTTGCCTGTTGAGGCTGCTGCTGGGAATGATGATGAGGAGCCTGGGGTGCAGGGCTCGCTTGCGACTGCAGCAAGTGCTGGATCAAGAACTCGTCGTCATCATCGACTTCCTCTTGCGATCTCTGAGAACCAACTCCGAGCATTGACGGGTCGGCCTTTGTTTTGGAGGAGGTGGCATGATAAGACTGAGGTTGGGAGCTAGGACCTCTGGTATCAGGGTAGCCCTGTGGGGAGCTTAGGAAAGTAGGAGAGAGAACAGAGGAGATGTATTTATTAGAACCAGCACCTCCAGGAGATTGCGTGGGACATGCCGGCACTGGGGAGTGCAGGCCTGGGCGGATAATGCCAGAGTTTCCAGATGGGGAGGGACTAGAATCTGGAATATGATAAGACCCCCCTCCACTACCTCCTCCACCTCTCTCACTTGCCATACCATTTCCTGCACTTCCTCCTGACCCAGAGTTTCCACTTGCTGTACCACTGCTGCTTCCTCCCCCAGATGCTCCACTACCTGATGAACCACTTGATCTTAAAAGCGCTGGGGAATGGCCTGGGCCACCATAACCCAAAGACGGGCTTCCAGCTCCACCCAGAGAAGAGGGAAGTGATCCATAAGCAGAATCAGCTCCATATATGTCAGTGGGGTATGATTGACTTCGCCCGCCTAAACTTCCATAGCCTTTTCCACCAGTTCCTGAGCTCAGGTCCTGGGCTTGCGGGGAACTGAAGCCCCCATAGGACTGAGCTAGGTGAGAAGGAGGGGGCTGATTTGGAGAATATGACTGTGTCTGCTGTTGGGGTGGGGTCTGACCGGTAAGAGCAGAGGTGGGAGGGTTTACAGGGGGCACAGGAGAACCATAGCCAGAGAGGCAGGATTTGGGGAGGGATTGAGGTGTTGAAGTGGAGGTGGGAGGTGGCTGTTGCTGCTGAGGGGCGGGGGGAGGTGGCGCTGGTTGAGTGGGGGCTTGCTGCCTGGAGGGGGCTGCACTGGAGCTTGAGGTGGGGATCGAATTGGAAGGGTGAGCCCCGGGGGTGGCAGAAGAAGAAGAGGAGGATGAAGAGGTGGAGGATGCAGAAGGGGGTGTGAGAGGAGTTCTTGAGGACGATGCTGAACTTGCAGAGGAGTAGCCACTGCTGGAGCTACTTTTGGTACCTTTCCCGGCAGATGAAGAAGAGGAAGACGAAGATGAAGAATACGGAGGCTGGATGATTGGGCGATATTGCTCTGTACGAGAGGAGGCTTTGTGGTCGGATGAGGGGCTCTGGTCACCCAGCGGGCTGCAAGAGAGGCCAGCATGCCTGTGATGGGTGGCGATTTGTTGGTACCCTGCCCCTCCACAGCTGAGGTAGTGCTGTAGGGAGTGGGCAGCGGAGGATGAGAGCTGCGGCTGCGATGGTGTGGGCCGCTGGTAGTGCTTGATAACGCTGTCTTGTCTGGGCACGGCTCGCTCCTGAGCCGAGTTGGACTGGGACTGAGCTTGGGGCTGGGCAGAGAATACTGATGCATTATACAGCTGGGAGGACTGGTCCTGGAGCTGTGATGACAGCAGGTTAAACTGGTGAGACTGCAGGTGCCTAGCCGAGGACGCCTGGGCTGATGCGGCTCCCGTAGGGTCTTGGCTGCCCCTATAGGCGGCTGCAGCAGCCCCTTGCGAGGACAGGAGTCTGTCAAAGCCCAGGCTGGACTGGGAGGGAGCTTTGATGTGTAGTAAGGGGTCATGTGGGGAGAGCAGACCATTGGACGTGGGGCTAAACGTGGGTGTGTCCTGGAGCGAAAGGGAGGCACCGGGAAAGGAGCGGCTGGAAAAGGATGCTGGGTGCTGATAGGCTGAGAGAGCAGAGGAGGAGGGGAAGGAGCCCGAGCCAGGAAGAGCTCCAGAAATGAATAATTCTGGAGGAGCAGGTGTGTGCATCGCTGTTCAAGAGGGGGACAAAAAACAAACAAATGAGAAATTAGTTTAGTCATCCACTTAATGCAAATTGGAATCATGTCCGATCAACCTTTGTTTGTTCTTCACATTCAAAAAACACGTACACAATTACAACACACAACACAACGCAAGCAGAATGATAATAGAACCAACTGGAGGTTTCTTAAATGTCATATTGACAGTGGGCCATGTTTGAATGTCAACACATCAGGGAAGAGCGAACACAGTCCCACCTGTCTGCCAGGATGGTGTGCGGAACTGGGAGAGTAAGGAGGAGGCTGAAGGGGGAGCCTGGGGACCCCGAGACTCCAATGCCGAAATCAGATTCATGACTGAGGCATCGGGGGCCGAGGGGCTGGCGTGGTGCAGGCCAGTGTCAAACAGCCCCGACAGACCTTTAAGAAGAAAATACACACCCATGAAACATGCCTTTAGAATGATTAGCATATTTTGAAGAGGAAAAAATCCATATAATTCTCCCAGATATTGTATCAACACATAATCATTGGCGGCTATGCTTTACAACTTTGTTAGGGCAAAGAGAAGAGTGAGCATAACAAGAAAAGCCCCAAGATATGATAAGTTGTTAATACTTGCATACGGTTCCTCGACAGTACTCCGTGATGAAATTCCACCTACTTTGATAATGAACTGTTGCCACAAGGTAGCTTATGATAAATTTAGTCCTCGGACTCAATCCATTTTGCGTTGTCTATTTTTAACTATAAGCGGACAGTACTTACACTTATCAAGTCAATGCCTCAGTAATGGATTTTACTCCCACTTGTAGCCTGCAAACTGATTCAGCAGCAGTGAATTATTTTCACTGTTCGTTTAGTGGATCGTTCAACAAATTGACATGATGAAACAGAAAATCACATCTATTACCATAATTTTCCTGCCAGAGGACAACCTCAACAATCACGGTTATAATTACTTCATGAAATTAATTTAATTACATATGTAATAACTGCCATTGTCTTCTATTGAAGACGTACATTGCTATTTGAATTTTTTTATTTATGTTTTGAATCCTAACTGAATTTATTATAGTTGTGCGCTTTGTTCCAGCACATGTCTAGACTAGGACTTGCACGGCCGGTCAGCCACACCATAATTCATTCCTGCAGCCCCTAATGTTGGGGACACGGTAGGTATGACATTTATCTCACCCAAACTCCGTCCAGCTGCTCCCCAAGCCCCGCCTTGGCCGGAGCTCCCTGGGTGGTGATTGGTGGCATAGCCCTGCAGAGGGTGTGGGGTGGCGTAGGCTTGGCGGTGGAGGAGTTCAGACTCAGGGTGGGATGATCTGGAACTCCCATATACAAGACTAGGAGGAGGAGGAAGAGTGGAGGACGATGAAGTGTCATTAATTTCAGAGAACATTTGCATAAACATCAGCTGGTACCTATAAAGGGTGACAGCCTCCTTCCCGAATCTCATGTCATTCAAGTGTGTGTTTAAATCTCAAATCCTCACATTAAATCATTAAGACACCTGATTCCATTGCAGTACTGACAATCAATCATTCAATGTCAATGACACTGAGAGGAACATTAGTCGTATCGTAGAGTACTCGAGATCGTACTAGAGATCACGGCGGTGTATTGCAAGAAAAATGCACACGTGACTAATATGAAACGCATTAGGAGAACATGCAGTGGTTGATGGCTGTCCGTTTGTTAACACTGTGCTGGTTTGCAGGGAGCACCGTGCACAGTAGCAATGAGCGCAACGTAGACACACGGCCTTATGTGTGTGCAAGGTCGGCATTTTGGGGTGAAAATAAACCAGAATAGTCACAGCTATCTCGATTAATAGGAGACGAGTTATTCATTGATTACGTTAGTGTGGCTAACAAGCGGCTGCTACCGATCGACGTGTATAAAATAGCAAACATCAGCAACTAAGCTATCATTTGGACATAACATCGGGTCTAGAAATGGACACAATAGTGTTTAGGGTTCGAGTGGCTGGGTGGGAAAATGTGCTAGAAGCGGCTAGCCAAGTGATGCTAGCAGGCCTCAATTGACTTCCGTGCAAAGCTAGCTCGCATGCTAACGTGAAAGGTAGCAGAGGTCTCGTAAACGATTCCAACATTTTTCACATTAAATCTACGTCGTCATCAAATTAATAATGATCATTATCAAATCCTGATGTGTCCTTGACCTTGCTATATTTATTGAAACAATCGAATGTGGTTGGAATGGTACGATTTCATTATGCAAATGAGCCCATCGCAAATCATCTCCAATCATGTCTGGGGCCAAATGCTGCAAAAAAAACGGGGACACTTCCAGAGCAATCGAACTAACCCCCCTCTTTTTTTCTTTACGATGCACCATTGAAGATGGCTTCACAAATGCACCTTCAATTCTTGTTGATGTCTGTCAGGAGGGGGCTGCCGTGGAGCTTTTTTTTTTTTTTTGCAGCAGCAGCAGCAGCATTCGAACCCATTTATTTATTTATCAGAGCATGTCCAGGCCTGCAAAGTGAAAAACCTGTGGAGACGCCACCACCACTTCCCATCCACCATCACCCAACATCCAGGTCTACCTCAAAATCCACCGTCTGCCTGTCAATCCTATTCAATAATCAAATCCCCCCAACCTTTTCCTTTCTCCACCCCGCCCACCCCCACGACACGCACACCGCTCCATTGCTGTTGATAATGTTATTACTATGCAACTCTTTGGGATGACAATGCATCGGGGTTGCGAGTGCGTGTGCGGAGCGTGAAGCCAATGGCGACAATGTGTTTACACGGGTCAACACGGTGCCCTGGCTATGTAGGCACTGATGCATGCATGCGTGCGTGCATGCACATTGTCTGGCTTGTACCGATTACCTTGCTTTGGCCGATCTCTCGTAACTCCATCCTGCTCCAGCGCCCAAATCGCCGAACCCTGTTCCCGGGTAATTTCTATCCATCTATGTGGGGGGACAACCGTGTGCGAAAGCGACGTCGCAAGGCGGGGAGGAAAAATCCAGTCTTTCCCGAGCTCCCTTTCAGGCTATTTTCCCCGGTTTCATAAGCAAGTCCTCCGGAGTGGAAAACAGCATATTGAAAGAGAAATGGAGGGGAGGAGGAGAAAGCTGGATGCAAAAAGAGGGGGGTCTACGGGGCTATAATCCAACCACATCGAAAAAAGACAGTCTTCCTCATTTTCCTCCTTCCACGTTTATCATTTCCACGATGGTAGTCCGAATCCAGTCCCGCTCATGATGAAGATGTCGCGGATTTGGCCGCCAATGGGCGAAACGCTGATGAACATTTGATTTCCAACGCGTCCCCCTTTTTTTTCTCTCTCTCCTCTACGGTGCCTCCTCCCCTTTCTTTAGGGTAGTTTTTTTTTTCAGGCTACGCTGCTAGCGCCATGTAAAAAAAAATATGGCAAAGGACAGGGGAGTCGGCCAAGTTGGTCGCGAGTGCTTCCACTAGTGTACACACGCGCACACAACGAGCGGAGAAATCGCTAATTTAAATGTTTGCCTTTTTCATGCAAATATCCGCCGCCATTGAGCACCCCTCCTCCTCTGCCTGGATGCTAACAGCTAGCCGCAGATGCTAGCTGTCAGGACAGGAACGACGCATACGAATAAAATGGCTTTATCCCGCCCTCAGTACATGCCAACTGCCCGCGTTTAAGCCTTCTTTTATTCAAATAAAAGCGACCACATACGGAGGAAGCAACAGGAGTAATTACAAACAACAAAGCAAGCGAGGCAGATTTTTTTTTAAAAAAAGCAGGCCGCGTTTTTTTAATACATCTTTACTAATTTTCATCCGGAGACGCCATTTTTGAAGGCGGCTCTCTCTTCGTCCTCCCCCTTTTATCATCGCCTCTCCTAGCTGGTTCACTCCGCTCCGCGTTTGAGCTGACGTCCCCTCCGTTCGCCGAAACGTCTGCTAACCAGCTCTGCATGCTTTTCCACATTTTCGCCTCATTGTTAGGCTAATGATGCTAAAGAGGAAACAGGAAAGATGTGAGGTGATGTGGTAAACATTTGGACCGGGACAAATCTGTGCGAGTGCGTATCCAATTTTGTAAGTAGTTAAGACAAAAACTCAAATGCATTCCACAAGAGGTCAATTTAATAAATACAGTGGTCATAAAATGGGCAAAGTGTACTGAAGCGGTATCTCCCAGGCGACTACACATCAATTTTCGAGATTCTACTTGCAGTTCATATGTATGTCACTAGGTGGCACACTGGAGCACGGCCAAGCTACTGTACTCACCGGCCAAAACAATAGGAACACCTGCAGACATATGAGACAATTCCAGAGCTGTCTTTTCTGTCAGTGGGCGACAACTAAATATTTAAGTATACAAGTACTGCTTAATTTCAGGCACAAACACTGACCTACATTAATTGTACCTACTGAAGGACCATGTATCAAATAAACGGCTCACCACTGTCAAAATAGTATAACATCTATTCACCTGTTGCTATAGTTATAGACAACTGAGACTCTCAGCCACAAAAAAATAAACAATCCAATACCCTATCTTTATAAATCAAATCATTGTAATTGCTGCCACCTAACTGTTTAGTACTGTAAGTGAAATATTTAGGACATTATTTTTCCTGCTTTGGGGAAACAAAATGAAAAGTGCTAGACATGACAAATTGCCTTTGTTTATTTAATTTAGGTGACTCATCTGTCTTGTTAACCTTCATATTGTCCAATCAATGAAATACACACGGTATTTCTGCAATCCATTGAATCAGTAGCGTTTTTGTCATACGTTGGCTCTGTCTGGGCCTTTTTGACAAATCAATTTGCATTACTGGTGGAGAGGAAACACTAGTTGATAGAAAATTCAAGTGTAATTGTCAACTCATGTTAGAAACCTGACAAAACTAAATCGACATATTTATTCATGAATTTTAAAAAAAAAAAAAACAGCATTGTCTTTAAGAAAAGGCGCTGCATCATTTGTAATGTTATATTCAATGCTAATACAAGGCTGTTGGTTAAACAAATGCTTAAACATTCTAATCCCAACAAAACCACTGTGACACAGAATCAGGATCTCCAGTCCGATCTCAGGAAAAAGCCCCTTTGTCAGCTCCCCCCGCTGAGAGTATTTTAGATGCGTTAGGGGGCCTTTGTAATGCACAATGTTTGCCTCAAAAGGTCTGTTATCTGCATATTCATTAAGAAGATTCCCGAAACAAAAGAAAGGGAATTAAAATATTTAATAATCCTTCAATTAGAGGGGTGGGTGTACCCATACATGAGGATAAATAATAAATAAGAGAGGAAATGGATAAAATAGAAGATTAAACTATAAACGGAAACATACAGCGGATGTAAAAAGTTTACAAACCCCCTGTTCAAATTCAAGCTTTTTGTAATATTCAAAAAATGAGACTCATTGAAATCCTGGTCCAACTTTTATAACATCACAAAAAACTGTTATTTGAACAGGGGTGTGTAGACTTTTTTAAATCCACTGTATTATTCCCCCCCACTACTAAACTGGCAGTACTGTCACGCTTGAGAACTGTCTGCCGTCCCTCTCCCCACCCAGTCCATGCCGTCTCTCCTTTCTTCGTGTCTTTGTACAGCAGATGTGCACTTGACCGTAAAGTCTTGCAAGGAGCACTCGCTCGACACACCGCAGCTGTTCTGTCAACATGCCAAGCTCTGACGAAGCGGCACCGGCGTCATGCCAGCTTATCAAAGCGGACGCTGGCAAGTGGTGAGTTTTGATAACTACTGAAAGTCTTCATACAAATGCTTAGTCTTTTGTGAGTGACCGTGTTTATACTTGCATCATTTAAATTTTTTATTTATGCATGCAAACCAAAGTACAGTGTTCTATTAAAGAGTAGCTAAATAAATACATTCAAATTAAATGGTGGAAGGAGGAATATGTTTTCATACATACAGTACATACATTATACACTGTATAACTCATCTCGTAGATATATATAAAAAAAAAATACAGTAAATTGTGAACCGTATGTCCCATTCATTATAACTCGCATTGACTTGTAAATGTAGCAATTCATATTCACTTGTTTACACGGCACTCTTACGTAACAAAAATGTCTTGAGAGGTATTAAAAGGTTTAAAATAGCCTTTGACGCGTGTGACCTGCCCTGCACATTCAAAGCTGCCGGTTCGTGTTACAGTACATGAACATAAGGGGGGCCGGGGACAATTTGTTGCATGCGCACGTGCTGAGGTGATTAGTGGTGTACAGTTTACTCACGTGTAATCACTTTATGCACATTAAAATACAGTGATTTGGAATAATCCTTGATGCAGATTTAGGTTCATTTTAAGAGATGATCCGATGTAAATTCCGTTGATGCAACATTTTTGGTGCTTTTTTTTTTTGTATCATGCTGTATTATACTGCGACACATGCAAGATAAATTGATCTAAGATGTGATTAGTATGTAATCTGGATTTGTGTTTTAGTATCAGAGAGAAGGGAGCAGTGGACTGCAAAGATCTCGTCGACGCTTTTTATGCCTGTGCAAAGACCCTGTCTGAAGGATCTTGATCATGACACGTGGGTAATACTGCTTTTTTTTTTTAATGAAAATTTGGTTTAAAAAAATAATGTGCTGGCTGACTCCAAAGTACACTCACATTTTAGTCACAATGCAGTAAAATACAGGTAAATGGTGAACTTAAACTTTTTTTTTTTTTTACAGCTTCCAGCAGGAAGTGGACTGAACCATCTGGAAAAACTGGAGGGGAAGACATGTGTATTCATCAATGTTTTGTAAATATTTTTGCTGTATTTCATTATAGACTAACTGTCAATGCTATCTTTGTATGGTCCTATTTTACAATAAACTTGAATAATTTAAATTACACACTCTATTATTGATTGATTTCAACGGAGTCTGCCAGTATCAGACTGGTTAGAGGTTGGGAAAAAAGAGGAAAATATAGTAATTGTCTCTTGCCTGTTTCCATTTCAGCAGCATGACTGAAGCAAATCATCCTGGCTGCATATGAGAATCACCCATCTTGGCACAGTCGCAATTAAGCTTTGGGGAATTATCCGCCCATACAAAACATTTCAAATTGAGATCTTAGCACATTCACTTTCCAAATGATTCATCAAATGTCCTATTTTTGTTTTGTTTTAATACAACCACAGAATCGCTCACATTATCTGCAATGTAGATGAATTTCCGAACTATTGTTGCATCTTCAATTGCAGTTCTGGTCACCTCGTCGGTCCCACCTTGTGTCTCTGATTGGTTGTACTTCCTCTGGCGTTGTGGATTATTATAAATCAAATTAGAGTTACCTACAAGATGGCGCAGGGACAATAAAAAAAATAAATTATATTTTTTACAAATAATTTTGCTAATGTAATACTATCAATTTTATTCAGAATTTAACAAATGTGAGAAAACGTTGTTGTTTTTTTGCACAGCATTGACATGAGTTTGAATGTGATTGGTTAATTCCGAACACATTACGTTATAAGAGGGTGTTTATGCAACGACATCATTTCACCTTAATAATACCGCCCAGTTGGCTTGTAAATGGTAGGGGGGTAAACGAAACATTGCTCTGACTTTTTTAATATCACAAAAACCTGGCGTTTGAACAGGGGTGTGTACACTTTTGATATCCACCGCGTTATTTTATTTTATTTTTTTTGCATTGTCACTCTTAGCAGATGTGCAACACCTCAGCATCGTCTTCCCATTGGCCGCCTTGTGGCGGCTGTTTATAGCCTGGATGCGGGAGGAGGCGAGGCGCGAGGATGCAGAAGGACCCGGATGCTGATGCGAGTGATGCGAAGGAAGAGAGGAGAGGGAGCGCGAGAGGAAAAAAAATATCGATTTACGGCAAGAAAACCAAAGGGAGTGTAATACAACCCGGCCTAGAAACCCTGCGCCAACTACCACCGACAGCTAAAGAAGGAACCGGGGGTGAGGTAGCGCTAAACAGGGGATACTTGTCTTTTTTTTTTGTGTGCACCTGCTTCGGAAAAGATGCTGCTGTGATATCGGCTGCCTCCTCGCAGGGATGTAGAGCCGAGCGCTGGGCGAAAGGGAGGACAGGCGGAAGGAAGGAAGGACTTCGAGACGACACCGGAAAGCTTGTTTTTTACGCCGGCTACGCGCTCCATCCACCCGTCGAGAGAATGAGGCGTCCGTCGGAGCAGTGTTATTTCTCGGTGGCCGACAAGTCGAGGCGGCGGGGCTTATTTTGACAGGGCGGCCGCTGGGTCAAGGCGCCGAAGCTAAAGCTACAAGCTAGCCTCGCTGCTGTGTGGGAGAGAGGCGGCGAGGCTACATTTAGCATGTCGGTGCACCTGTGAGGCCTGACAGGGAGAGAAATAACATTCAAATTCACACTGCATTTAAACAACAACAAAAAAACACCTCTCTTTGACCAACCGTTATAAAACTGCAGTCAAACGCGAGAAGATGTTTGTTATGCAAATAAGCTAAAGTCCCTGTTTGAATTGATTCGTTTGTCATGTTTATTGCTTTTTTTCAATCACTACTGAGCTTTTTTCGTAAAGCAGAAAAACGACGAGGAATTACTAACTAGTCAGGTTTAAATGGAGGCTTTCACTGACTTCCCTCCATGTGTGCTGAGTATTTTCAAATGCGAGTGCTGTTTATGCCACAATAACATCTGGATAAACTGTATATTACAGTAATTGCAATAATCGCAGTACGTGTAGTCTAGTGTTCCTCAAGTAAGAGCAGTATGAGTAAAGAACTGTCTTTGAGTCAGTCCGCTCAATATGTTGGGCCCTATCGGCTGGAAAAAACGCTGGGAAAGGGACAGACAGGTGAGTAGAAAATGAAATGTTCACATCATAATTTGATGTAGAATTAGCTTCACAAAAAAGTATTCCTCTCGGCCTCCTCTTTTAGGACTGGTCAAGCTCGGCGTCCACTGCATCACTGGTCAGAAGGTCGCCATCAAAATTGTCAACAGGGAGAAGCTGTCCGAGTCGGTGTTAATGAAGGTACGCTAATGAATTTCAAAACTGTTACTGGGTGTTCAGCTATATCAAAACATCTGCTTATATATAAAAATAATAATAATTTGCAAGCAAGTTGAGTAGTATAATTTTTTAAAGTGGTGCAAAACCGCACTGCAGCATACGGTATTTAGAGCTGGTTCTAATATTTTGATTACCCGATTTGGCTTCATGAGATGTTGTACTTCAATATTATACTGTTACTATACACTTGTACAGTTCATTTTCAACTCATGGCTGTTTTTTTTTTGTCTCTGTCCGAAAACAGGTTGAGAGGGAGATCGCCATCCTCAAACTCATCGAGCACCCGCACGTATTGAAGCTGCATGATGTATACGAGAATAACAAGTACCTGTGAGTTCCCGCCGCGCATCCGCTTACGCTTGTCAAGTACTAACTAATAGATGCCGTGAGACTAACGCTGTTATGCGCACTGCACACTTTTACCGTAAAAAAGGTTCATCTAATTGATTGAGATACGATACAAGAGAAGAGCATATAAAAAAAAAACGCGATTTACAATAGGTATGAGTTAATTTAGCTATGTGAGTTGTTACTGGAATTTTGGCTTCTCTTTACCATCACTTTATTTGAGGGCATTTTTCCCCCCATGAAGCTCTTGTATTAGCTCTCATTAGTGAGCAAAGGTGTACCATTTTTTTTTTTTTTAGCTGTTGAGGCCAGATCTCTGTTCATCTACAGATACCTGGTATTGGAACACGTGTCAGGAGGAGAGCTCTTCGACTACCTGGTAAAGAAAGGCCGTCTGACTCCCAAAGAAGCCAGGAAGTTTTTCAGGCAGATCATTTCTGCCTTGGATTTCTGCCACAGTCACTCCATCTGGTTGGTTCTTACATCCAAGCTCTCGTTCTTGCAGCCTTTTGGTTTGAGTCATTTGTACAGTTGATTGTTTATGCTGTATTTTCCTCTGACAGTGTCCTGTAGATGCATTCGATAAAAAGTGGTTGTCTACTTGAGTAAAAAATATGCACATGAAAATACTAGAATACTTTTTCTTTATTTTTTTACATTATCTGCCACTTAAGAAAAGCCTCTGTTTGATAATATATTATATTAAGCCATTGTAACATTATACATAATTTGAATATTAACACTGCTTCAATATTATAAAATATTGGGGGGTGGGGGGGGGGGGGGGTCAGTACTTAAATAATGATTCAATTAAAATGTGCACATAAAAGTTAAAAAAAGGGTTTAAAAATGCACAGGGAGCGTAAGAAGATAATTTTCTATTATTTATTTGTGGATATCTTATCTATAAATGCCTGGTATCACTGCAGTTGAGTAGATAAACGGCCTCCTGGCCATTGTCCTAGGCCACTGTATGAGGAAGTACGGTAGCTATATTGTATATATATATATATATGGGTAAATTGAGTAATAATTCATAAGGGCTTGTTTTAAATTACGCACCCATAAATAAATTGGAAAGCATTTTATGATCATCACTTATGCATTGATGCAGCCACAGAGACCTGAAGCCCGAGAACCTGCTGCTGGATGAGAAGAACAACATCCGTATCGCTGACTTTGGTATGGCGTCACTCCAGGTGGGCGACAGCCTGTTAGAGACCAGCTGCGGGTGAGTTCGCCCCGTGTGTTCAGTTTGCCCACAAACACATCATATGTTTTAAAAAATATATATATATTTTTTTTTTTAGATTAGCTACGTCGCGTTTTTCACTGCAGGGACTTTGAAACCGTCAATCGTAGAAATGCATGTAACGTGATTATCTTCCTGTTTCAGATCACCGCATTATGCGTGCCCTGAAGTCATACGGGTTAGTGGCCACATTTCATAATATTTACACATTTTTGCTACATGAGCCAGTAAATGTTGATTTTCTGGACCATATGGGATTCTGTCTTTGGAAGGGGGAGAAGTATGATGGAAGGAGAGCAGATGTATGGAGCTGCGGGGTCATTCTTTTTGCGCTGCTGGTGGTAAGTCATTAAGTTTGACTAGGATGATGACTTTTTTGCCCTTGTTATTGACCATTTGTTTTTTTATACGCGACGCTTTTTTGCCCTCTTTCTTCGCCAGGGCGCCCTGCCGTTCGACCATGACAATTTACGCCAGCTCCTGGAAAAAGTGAAGAGCGGCGTCTTCCACATGCCACACTTCATCCCCCCCGACTGCCAGTCCCTGCTCAAGGGCATGATTGAGGTCAACCCCGAAAAGCGGCTCACGGTACGAGGCGGAGCTCACAACCGGCATTCACGTGCTGTACATTTGCTATATGGACTCAAGTACTGTAGTGAGACGGCATGACTGATGATGAGTTTGATGTATTTTCAGTTCCAATCATTAGTACTACAATTATTCAAATTAACTTTACTGGGCCAAAAATTCAATTCACTTTGTTAGTTTTTTGTTCAACTATTACCGCAGAGTTCACATTGAAGTAAGCAAATTTTTGTTTGGTGGTGTGCTATGAGATTTTTTCTGATGTAAAACCACATTTTTTCTGGCCCACTTTTTTTTTTTTTACCCTGGATAACTCACTGGGTCAAATTTGGCCCCTATAAATTCTGCTACTCAAATAACAAAGACCTTTTATTTTTTACAAATTTAACTTCAAAAATCCAGAGTGCCAATTCTGACCCCTCCATGGGGCCATCTAGTGGATGAATAATGCACTTACATGAGCCAGAGTGGTGGTGACAAGATGGCTAAAATGCAACAAATAAAACAAAAAAATTATATTGTTCAATGTAGCTGTGTATTTGATTGATTATTTTCTTAAATTCTAAATAGTTTACTGACAGTTTTTGTTATTCTGATTTTTCCAAATGATACCCCTAAATCCCAAAGGGTCAAATTTCGCCCTAATCCTAAATTAGGGAATAAATTGAAAAAAACATTGAAAACACTTATATTTTGGTGTTCAGTGAACTTATAGCAGTCATTTAATGTATAATTCATAATTTTCCAAAGAAGAAAAGGGTTCTTGGGTTCTCCAGGGTTACATTATTTGGATAATGACTATAAAGTTGAATAACTAAGAAATAAAGATCATTAAATTTCCTTTCATTTTTGTCTGTCCTACAGCTGGACACCATTCAGAAACATGCCTGGTATCTGTGAGTATATCGTCACTCATTTGTGGAGTGCGATGCTACATCATATTTAGTCACATTTATAATATACATTATACGTTGTGTGCGTGTGTGTGTGTGTGTGTGTGTGTGTCCAGGGGTGGCCGTAACGAGCCTTGTCCTGAGCAGCCTCCCCCCAGAAGAGTGTGTGTGAGGCGAATCATATCCCTGACTGAGCTGGACCCGGATGTGTTGGACAGCATGCACTCACTGGGCTGTTTTAGAGACCGCGTCAAGCTTACCCGTGATTTGCAATGTGAAGAGTAAGCCTTTCTTTTTTCCCTTATTCCAAAAATGACAAATGTGTCTTTTTTTTAAATCCAATCTGAATCTTATGAATTATTTTAGGATGTGTTTTGGTTTGTGTGGCTTTTTTTTTTTCAACTGGCTTTTCTTTGGTCTGGTCCAAACTGATAAGTTGGTTTTCATTAAGACCACTTTTTTTTTTTTTTTTTACAATGGACTTTAGCCAAGGTCGTAACTCAAGAGTTTATGGTCGAATTCCATTTTAGGGTGAATTGTTTACAAGCGCCAGCTATCTTGCTAATTTGTGGTTTTAATTTCCAGTCATGTTCTATAGGATGAAGGAATTTTTTATAGATGAAGAGAAGTACGTTAATAGAGCGCTTCGAGCCGGCACAAGAAAACGCTGACTGCCAAGCGGTCCGACATAATAGCTAATAAAAAGAAGCTGTCGACTTGGATAGAAACAGGGGAAGGCCATAAATGACCGTTTGGAGTCAGGCGGCTGTTCCAAAAAGTGGGGAAGAAGTTGAAAGACATTTGTTTAGAGAAGTCAGTGAAATTCCTCCTAGCAGGCTGCTGGCATTAAAAATATTTTCAGGTTGTACATTAAAAGTGCTGGCACAACTGGTGGTGCTGCTATTTGTGTCTTTCAGTCAAAATGACTGTCTTCAAAATATGCTAAAAGTCACACTTTGACATTTGATGACATTTTCATTTCCTACCTTAAATCCTCTTCCACTTTTGTTCCTTGTGTTCATGTTATGCTCCGCAGAGAAAACCAGGAAAAGATGATTTATTACCTACTGCTGGACAGGAAAGAGCGCTACCCCAGCTACGAGGACGAGGACTTGCCTCAACGCAATGACGCCGGTCAGTCACTAGGTGGCAGCATAGCTTCACTCAAGGGAGCCTGCTGTTGAAGCTCCTGCTTAATGGAAGTACAGATCCTCTTGTCCAAACCATAACTCCCTAAATTTCCGACGGGCGATGTGCAGATCCTCCTCGAAAGCGCGTGGACTCGCCCATGCTGACGCGCCACGGCCGCTGCCGTCCGGAGAGGAAAAGCCTGGAGGTGCTGAGCGTCACGGAACAGGGCTCTCCCACGCCTCCTCGCCGGGCTCTGGACGCCGCACACAGCCAGCGGTATACTAATATCAAACTCATTTATTTGTGCACTGCGATGATAATGTTGATGAGTGAAATTTAGCTGATGTCGACATTTCTCAGGTCTCGCTCGGTGAGCGGAGCTTCCACTGGTCTCTCCTCCAGCCCTCTCAGTAGTCCCAGGGTAAGACGCAGTTACATGATAACAGATTTAATTTATGACTTGTATTGGTATAATTTGCTCATTGTACTTATTTTTTATTAAAGTCAACAGTTCATTTGTTTTACGGGCAAAAATAATATTCAATTGGTGTGTTTTGTCGTAAATGCCAAGATGTGCTATGAAATATCAAACCGCCAGTCATAACTCCCAGAAACATCCTTTTATTCCATCTCCTCTAATCATTTTTTTTTAACATGACCACAAATCAAGCTCCTCAGAGTAAACCTTACGCGGCAGGTTTGTGTGACATTTTCACTTCTTTACTGTCCTCATGTCACTTCTCTTCCACATCCTGCATGGGCGACGTACGCGCACAATAATAGATATTGAGGAACGTAGAGGAATCGTCGCACCTGTGTCTTGTCACATAATTAACGTTTGCTAGTTGTGACTGTTTCGGCACATGTATGTAGACTTTCACTGGACATGTTCACTACTCACAAGATGAAGCATGATATTCATTTCCATCCTTCTTTCTCCATGTTCCATCCCTTCTCTTTCTTGTTTTCCATTTACACCCCCCACCCACCCCACCCCACCCCAAACAAACCCCCGCTCCCCCCCAGTCCTATCAAAGCCCCATTTTCACTTTCAGCCAATCAGACGTCACCTCGGCCGCCGCCGCCACCCCCCAAACAAAGGAGCCCAAACAGGGAAGCGCCACGACACCTCGCTCAGCACGGGCTCACGACAAACCCAAAGCCCCCCCCCATCCAAAGACCCAGACCCTGCCCACCAAGGGACCCGCCGAACGGCTTCACCTCCAGCCCATCAAATCCCTGCCTCTGCACAACCCATCCTCCCGCTCGCCCTCCCCCTCTCCGCTGCTCTCACCCATTCCCCGTTTCTTCTTCCCTTCGTCCTCTGTCCTAAAGTCCGTGACTAAGAGCTTGTACCCAAACTCTGCCCACTCTGTGCCGCAGGTCACTCCCCAGGGCTCTCCGTTGCCCACGCCCTTGGGCACCCCTGTCCACCACCCTCACCACCCCTCCTCCACCCCGCCCTCCTCCTCCTCGTCCTCATCCTCCTCGCGGGCAGAGGGAGGGGGCGGGGTGGGCTCTCTGTCGCTCACCCCGCCCTCCAGCCCCGGTGGGGGAAGCGGGATCGCGGCCAGCAGCTCCGCCCACTGGAAGACCCGCCTCAATTCTTTTAAGAACAACTTGTTGGGCTCACCTCGGTTCCATCGTCGCAAACTGCAAGGTGAGTGGCTGTTGATATTTACATAACAGCACCATAATCTGCACAGGTAGGATGTCAAATTGAGTTAATTGAGTTAATTCCTCGTCGTTAATCAAATTGAGTTAATTAAAATAGGGAGAAAAAGAATACCCACCATATTTACTTAGTAGTTGTCTCTTTTAGTTCCAACATCAGAGGACATGTCCAGTTTAACACCAGAATCCAGCCCTGAGTAAGTCATCATTTTGCGCATTAAGAAAAAGTTCCACGCAATCCGAAAAATTCGCCTCTTTTAAATGTCTGCTTCTGGGCAGGCTGGCTAAGAAGTCCTGGTTTGGGAACTTCATCGGTCTGGAGAAAGAAGAGCAGATCTTTGTGGTGATCCGAGACAAACCTCTGAGTTCTGTCAAAGCCGACATCGTCCACGCCTTCCTGTCTGTAAGTATCTGCTGCGCTCGATCTGTCATGCATCTCAAAGGTCACAGGTCACATGTTCAAACTCACATTCACTCTCTTGATGTATGTACTTCATTTTTGTCTTTATCTCTATGTCCTCTTTATTTCGGTTATGCTCACTTGGTGGCACATTGATGAATCACTTTTTTTGCTTTTTGCCTGTGGCTCACTCTTTCTCTCTTGTCCACACCCTCCACCCTCACCTTTTGTCCTTCCCCCGCACTCACGTCGGCCCCCCGTACCTCTCCCGCCTCGTAAGTCCGTGGGTCTCTCTGCTTCTTCTCTGTCTTGCCGCCGCGCAGATCCCGTCGCTCAGTCACAGCGTCATCTCCCAGACAAGCTTCAGGGCCGAATACAAGTCCTCCGGCGGCCCTTCCGTCTTCCAGAAGCCCGTCAAGTTCCAGGTGGATATTGCCTTCTCCGAGGGCGAGAGGGAGCGGGACAGGGAGAGGACCGAGAGGGACGGCAGGAGGGAAACGGGAATCTACAGCGTGACCTTCACCCTCATATCGGGTAAGTTGTACAAATACGAAAAATGCTGCGTCCCATCTGTTGATGTGGAAAATGCATCTGCAATTAATTGCAACAGTCGTTATTTGAGGAAGTGGTTAATAGTAATATGATGCACGCACACACACATAATCACCCACATACAAAAAAAAAAAAAAAAAAAAGGAGAGCGATGATGATGACATGTCAAATCGGTAAAATTACCGAATGAACAATACTGAGCTCTCCAAGAAAAAAATAAAATAAATAAATAGTAATATGATGCGTCATGCATCCTCAGGTCCGAGTCGCAGGTTCAGACGAGTGGTGGAAACGATTCAAGCCCAGCTTCTCAGCTCCCATGATCAACCCCTGGTGCAAGCCCTATCTGGTAAGATTGTGATTGATGTTGCGGACAGATAGGAAGAAAAAAAAAACGTACAGGGGGGGGTGAAGGGTTACGAAGATTACGAAGGTAGGTGTTCTGTTCGGTGAAAAATTTGTAGTCACATGACACAGTTATGGCACGAGATACTGTTTTTCACTTAAATTGTTACTGTACTAATAACTTTTACAATAACTTTTAGTTTTTATTAGTGGTAGCCTACAGCATGTTCTGATTTATAATTTTGGGGTTACATCACTACCATAGGTGCGTAATTCCATCATAAACATGACATGTTGGACTTGAAAAATATCATTATTTTGACAGGCATGCATAATAAATTATACTTGAAGTGTAACAGTACATATATTCATATTCAGTATGCTTCGGCACCATACAAACTCCCCACATTGTGTATTAGGTAAGATACTTAATGGTAGTAATTGTAGAAGGGTCCCTATCAAGATATAAGTGACATTTTGTGGGCGTGTTATGTGGAATTGCGATATTTAATTGGACTATATTCAAGTTTTTCTTGTAGATTTGTGAGTTTTTTTCTTGCAAATTTGCCATTTTATAATGTGACTGTTCGAGTTTTTTTCTCATAAATTTGTGAGTTTTTTCCTCACAAATTAGGCATTTTATAATGTCGCAAATATTTGAGTTTTTTCTTATAAATTTGTGTTTTTTTTTTCGAAATTTGCTATTTTATATCATAAATATGCGAGTTTTTCCCCGTAATTTTTTGTTAGTTTTTTCTTGAAAATTTGCCATTTTATAATAATAAAAAAAATATTTTAAGCATAAATTTGTATGTTTTTTTCTTGCAATTTTGCTATTTTATATCACAAATATGCAAGTTTTTCCTCGTATTTTTTTTGTTTTTTTCTTGAAAATTTGCCATTTTATAAAAAAAAAAATTTAATTCATAAATTAGTACGTTTTTTTCTTGCAATTTTGTCTTTTTATAATGTCGCAAATATTCAAGTTTTTTCTCATAAATTTGTGAGTTTTTTTCTTGCAAATTTGCTATTTTATATCACAAATATGCAAGTTTTTCCTCGTAATTTTTTTTGTTTTTTTCTTGAAAATTTGCCATTTTATAATGTCGGAAATATTCAAGTTTTTTCTCATAAATTTGTGAGTTTTTTTCTTGCAAATTTGCTATTTTATCTCACAAATATGCAAGTTTTTCCTCGTAATTTTTTGTTTGTTTTTTCTTGAAAATTTGCCATTTTATAAAAAAAAAACAATTTTTAAATCATAAATTTGTAAGTTTTTTTCTTGCAATTTTGTCTTTTTATAATGTCGCAAATATTCAAGTTTTTTCTCATAAATTTGAGTTTTTTTTCTAAAGTTTTACACTCCTCTTTGAAAATATGTATATATTTATACCCTAATACGCCGGCTTGTTTTTGCCCATGTAGTTGTCATGTTCATCTTTGGATTTTTATTATGGTATATTGAAAGGCATTTTTGACATGCAAGCATGTGCAGTTAAACATACAAACAGTTGATCTAGTTTACTGACAATCCTCTTAAACATCCCTAAAATGCAATTCTCTTCCATCACCGAAAGTCTTCCGTAAGAGTGACTTTCCCCATTCTCGTCTCCTGATCCCTTCCCAGACGAGAAGAACGGCCGACCCCACAGGACCCCCACCCGCCAAAATTCCAGGCGCTCAGAGGGTGGGGGCGACAGGTGCGAGTGGGGCGACCGAGCAGATGGCGGCGGCATCGGAGGCAGCGGGGGAGTTCTGCAGCGCAGAGGCTCGGCAAAGGAGAGGACCCGACTGCTGTCCACCAACGGAACCCAATCGCAACCGTAGGTTAGAATGGGAAAACGGCGCCGGGGGATGCCTGAGCGACATCCACACTCTTTTGACTTCATCTTCAAGCATCCCTGCAAACCACGAGCTCCTTCCTCGACTAAGTGGGGGAGGTGCTTTGATAATAGCAAGAATTGAGCCTTCCCCCCCATCATGCTTTTGTTTTTAACAATTGTCTTGAACCTTCGGATGACCCGGATTCCAACCCTTCGATGAGAGCGACGGAATCGCCCTTTAATGAAAACATATGTGAACCAGTAGTTTGGTATCCTGCTTCTCAAACTCAAACTAGGAATTTTTGAAGTGCTAATGTGCATGCCAGTTAGCAAATCAGCCTGCTAAAGGATGCTAACAAGACCTGATAGCTCGTCTACCATAAGCGTTGTACTACAGCATCTGATACCAAAAAGAATTAGGCGTGTTGTGACGGCTCTCCTGATTAGAATGAAAATTAACCCGTGCGTGTTCATGTCACTCTCAGGTGACATGCGAGTACTAGTAGTCTGTAACTACTGAAAGACATCGTTGTATGTCAGTGGCACATGAAACCTGAAGCGTCCTCCTCACTGAGCAGGGCACGAGCTGAGCAAAAAGGTCCTGATCTTCTCAGGAAGGCAGCGTCCTACCCTGACTCAAAAGAAAACCAACAAAGTAAGCTATGTAAGTGAATGTGAAAAATTATTTTTTTATTTGGTTGTTATTTATTTCCTTTTGAGGACGTGCAGTGATAGCAAGGACTGCCCAACGCGGCAGTGCTGGGAAGAGGAAGCTGCCTCTTCATTTTTAATTTCTCTTCAGAGACAAGACGAACTAATGCATTTGGACTCCTGTTACTCTGAGGGAAATTATTTTTTGATTTCAACAGAAATATGAACATTACTCTATGGTGAGAGAAAAAAAAACTATGTGTGAATATGTCCTCATCACAGCTGTTTGTCCCACATTGAAAAATGACATTCCTGGCCTGCGGAGCTTCAGACCGAAGCCTCCTCATCTTGTCAAACTTTTTCTCTTTGCTGTCGCCAGACTATTCCTATAAGACAGACACACAAAATCCACTCGTTCATGATTCCACTGCTCACTATGTCACATTCCTGGTTGACCTGGACTTTTTAAAGGAGAAGTTACGCAAATTGTCTCTCATCCTGCCCCCCCCTCACACATTCATGTAGTATTATTCAAGTACTCTTAATAGACTAGCTGATTCACATCACCAGTCTTCCATGCAGCACAATATGCAACAAATGTGCGGGATGTTGACCAACAGAGTGCTAATAGGTTTTTGTTTACATATTTATTTAATTATACAGCCATTTATTAACTTATTTGCGTCATTTGTTTGAACTTACCATACATTACTTTTAGCACTTTTTAAACGCTAAAAGTAGTACAGAGAAATACTTGTTCATCTGATATTTAATTCATCACGCTTACCACTGGTATGTGTGGGAGAGTAACAATGAGCTGATGGAACTTTTAAGACAAGAGCCTGTGTGTGTGTGACAGATCGGTAGGAACGTAACCAAACTCTTAACAGGCATGTCATTTTCCCCTTCACACTTGCCAGTTTGCTCCATCTTTTGATTCCCCCCCCCCCCCCCCTCGTTCTTGGACCCGTTTGTCCGCCGCTCACATGTTGTGTAGCCTTCATCAGCACGCGAGAAACCGTCGTTCGCATCACTGTGTGCACTCACTTTATGACGTCATCCAATTCATCTTTCTCTTCTACACGTCACGTTCACTGTCATCGACCCAACTGTGGCCAAGATTGTAAACTATTCTCCATACATAAGGGTCAGTAGACTAAGGTGTTAAAAAAAGAAATGTCTGTATCATAATTTAAATATAAAAAGTGCACTATTATAACTATTGCCTGTGATTAAAAAAAAAAAGAAAATTATAATTGAATTGATGGTCAAAATAAAGAGAGATCCACCTTATTGTTATGGTTACAATAATAAACCCTAAATCTGTGTATGTGGCTACTATCATTTCTATCCATGTATGCATTTTGTACTGCTTATCCTGTTCAGTGTTATTCAAGCTGAGTTTTGGTGACCATTTAACAGGGCACATAGAGACAGAAGACACAACAGATTCACACTGTCACTAAGGTGGGAACTGTTGCCTACATCGAAGCCAGGTGAGTGCTACATGAAAACTAGTGTGTAATTTAATTTCTGAGGTAGTTTACTAAAAAAATGTCTGCTCAACAATGCCAGTGACGTATGACAGGCGGAACAGTTAAATGTTCTTCCACTAGGTGGCAGAAGGTAATTAACCCAGGGGTCACCAACCTTTTTGAAGCTGAGAGCTACTTCGTTACTGATTAATGCTCAGGGCTATCAGTTAGATACACACTTCTGAATCTACGATGACAAGAATTGCTCGAAATGTTATTAATAATGTTTGTATATGTATTAATAATTAATGATATATGTGAAGAAACTGGCCATGTTAATGACTTTTCAATATTTTTATTTCTTTTCAAATGATCACTTATGTAAGTAACATAAAAAAATAAAGTAGTTGTATAATGATACTTGACGCTCCGACAACAGTGAACTCACTAACCCATAACACGATCTCGACATTTCCGACAGTTCCTGAAGGCATCATCGGGTCCATTCAGGAGACAAACTGTTCTGTTGTACAGTTTGCAGCCGAGGAGGGCCGACTGGACTACTGTGATACACCGACGGCTTTTGTCGATGTTTTAAGTGAAATATTGGATCCAGCGTTTCCGCTTTTCTACCCCGTAAAGACCAAAAGGTATGACAACACGAGCGTGGTCATAAATGTGTTAGTGTAAGGCTGACGTGACGACTGTGGCTATCATTACAGTACTGGGGCTAGTTCCAATTCAAATGGACTCGGCGTTGACCGATGACGATCACAGTTTTTCTCCATTTAGCTCACTTATATTCTGACCAATTCCTCGTAAAATACATCAATAGAAATGTTGAGGAAATAGAAATGCCCGCGTGAAGAAGAAGAAGGGAAACCACAGTGCAAAACAGGAACTAGCTTTTAGCTAACGTCAAATGTCTTTTCGTTAGGAACGTATTAAAGCCTGTGTGAAATTTGCACAACATACCTGCAAATAAACATATTTTCGTATGTTTGCCGTTCAAAAAGTGATGGCCAGCAGCAACATTATGAAACCCCCATAAAATCGCCACTACTCGCTCTGTTACGTCACTCATTGTTCACTTCAAACTTTTTAGGTTTTTGTGTGTCGTTGTATTCAATCATAAGATTACTGCAAAGGTGGAGACCCATTTAAATTTGTTGACAAAAAGAAATTATTAATCCAATGGGGTCTACTCGTGTTTTCCATTTGAGCTGACCTATTATCTTTATTTGGTACACATTAAAGTAAAGCACAGTGGTTGCATACCAGTGACGGGCGGGTGCATTTGGTACTTGGGCCTATAGTATATGTAGTGGGAATTTACACGTAATCCACTTATTAATGCCACTGCTATCTTGTCACAAATTATGCAATATATCATCATCTGGAGTATTAATTTGTGCTGATTGCTAAGAATAGTTTGTTGATAGCTTTAACAAGATAAGACAGACTCCCAATCAGAGGACAGAAATATGTGGGCCTGGGAAAATGTTGAATGAGTCCAAAATTATTTTGTTATTTTTTTATCAGTTGTTTTTTGCATGTACATTTTTGCAAATGTATCCAGAGCGTGCAAATAAAAGAATATTTCTGACAAAATTCTTGTCACAAACTGCAACAGTAATGATCATGTCAGTGGAGGCCACAAGGGCCACTAATGCCAGTAGTTTTATTTGCTCAAACAAAAGAGGGAGTGTTCTCACCTATAAAAGAAAATATTTCCTTATGCCACACCTACAGATGTTAGAGCAAAAAAAAAAAAAAAAAAAACTAAACAAAAAAACAGTTCTATAAAAAAGTGTGTACTACTTCGTTCGATCTTATGACTGTTCTGGGGTTTGAAAAAATTAAAGGCCTATAACCATTAAATGAAAACACTAACTCTTATCACTTGATCATAAGATGAGCAGTCAGGATAAAAATCATTGCCTTAACAACGCTGGTGTTTGACTCTGTATTGTGCTTGAGGAAGGGACGTACGCCATGATATATTTTGGATTTGGACTTCATTGAATCTCAACCCATGACAAAATATATATAAACCGAAAACAGCTTTTGCTATGGTGCTATCTGATGGGAACAGGACCTCAGGGCTGTAAGTGATGTCATAGCCTATTTATGGACATGAATCAATCCCATTCGCGAGGTGAAAATGAGTTCAATACGGAAAATAACAATAACATCAGCCAGTCAGCATTTTTAGATGTAGCTCAAGTAAGCTGACTTTGCATTTGAAATGAGTCGTTAATAAAATCAGCAGTGCATATTATGGCTTTTATGTTTCGCGACCGATCTTGCAAAAGTACTCGCGCCCTGTAAGACTGGTAGACCCTCACCCACTAAGAATCAATAAAATAATTGATAAGTCACCATCAACCTTGCAGCCTTCAGCCATGATAGCATTTTTCTCCTTGTGTATTGTTCTGTCTGTCAATTTGCATGCAATCGCCAGCATCCCATGATTAAGTGGGTTATTCCCGGTATGAAAAGCGTGATCTTCCTTAACCTCAAACCGCTGTCAGAAGCTTCACCCTAACCGCTCCTCTCTTCTTCAGTGCACAGTCATCATGGCGGAAGCCCACCAGGCAGTAGCCTTCCAGTTCACCGTCACCCCGGAGGGCATCGATCTGCAGCTGTCCCATCAGGCCCTCACCGAGATCTACCGCTCAGGCCTCCGCTCCTGGAAGAAGCGTATCATTCGACTCAAGGTCATTTTCGCCTCGTCATTCAGCCACGCAGAAGTTAATGAGTAGAAGAGTAAAACCTTTGCGCTAAATATGAACTCTTACATTGGATTGCTTGATGTCATTTGTGGACATAGTCAATCAATGAAGCAGCGGTTATGCTAGCCTTAACCCCTTCGGACCCATAGATGATTGCAGGGAGCGGACGTGACATCAAACCGATAAAAATGCATAATATGGACGATGTCAACACTTCTGGTTCATGATTGGATGCTAGCTAACCAATCACAATCGCAAGTTGATTTGCATGATGATCATGTTAAAAAATGTTCCATTTAAGCTTGGTGAGTTTACAACACGTTGCAAGCCATACTATCCCGGCGTCCGCTATAACAAACAAAAACATGAGATAACCCCAATTTTTTCCCCCTGTCGTTCTTATGTGGAAAAAGAGTCAAAATCAGTTAAAAAAAGAAGAAGAAAAAATGCGGGTCTGAAGGGATTTAAAAAAAACATAAATGCAGTAAGTTATTATGTTGCATCATTGTGGAAAAAGCGCATACTTACATATTGGGACACAATAATTGTTTCCTCCTTGAAAACAGGCCATTTTCTTATAGCATTAAGGGGTGCACATGTTTATATTCATGGAAAGAAATTCTCCTTTGGTCCCAAAAATGTTTGAGACAAATTGTAAAAACTGCAATATTGTTTTAAATATGTTTTCAATTGCCTTACCTATGTGAATAAAGTATAAATAAATGACACCGCATCTCATACTTACCCAAGAGCGTATATTATACTCCTACTTAGCAGCTCATGTCCATCATACATGCATAAAGTACATTTGGAAAACATTGTAATTTATTCATTATGTAAATAACTGTGAAACTGTGACACCAAAAGCGGATGGAATCGGATTAACAATCAATCTGTCGTCTCTCTCCCCCGACGAGCAGAACAGCGTGATCACAGGAGTGTATCCCGCCAGCCCGTCCTCCTGGCTCTTCGTGGTCATCGCCATCCTGGCCACCATGTACACCCGCTCCGACCCCTCCATGGGACTCATAGCCAAGATACAAGAGCACCTGCCAGTCAGGTAAGGAATAACGCACCCCACCTGCCATCCTAGATGATTTAGATCATGAAACAGTTTCTGCTCCTCACACAGCCAATCCATGAGCACCCAGTGTCAGACGGTGGTTTCGGCGGTGCTCTTCAGTACTTTATTGTGGCTCCTGCTCATCTTCACCATGCGCCTGTGCCTCAAGCAGCTCCTCTCGTACCACCGCTGGATCTTCGAGCAGCACGGAAAGATGTCCACCACCACTAAAGTCTGGGTGGTCAGTGCTTAGTTTCCTCCATTTTCTGTCTGCACCTCCCCACTTTCTGTGCTTTTTGTATCTTTTATTTATTATTATTATTATTATTGTATTTTTTATATTTTTTTAAAAAATTATTTTTTTTATTTTTTTTTATTTATTATTATTTTTTTATTATTATTATTATTATTTTTAACCACATGCTTGTGTCCTTATGCCAGGCACTGGTGCGCATCTTCTCTGGCAGAAAGCCTCTGCTCTACAGTTACCAGGGCTCGTTGCCAAACCTGCCTGTGCCAGCCATCAAGGACACACTCAAGGGGGTACGTTGCCCGTGTGACGCACAGGAAATGGCGGCTGGCTTTAGATCGCTTTGTTAATCATTTGATGTGTCAGTTGTGTGCCAGTTTTTAAAACCGGTCATGAAAAGCCTTAAGCATTACAAATTGAAATACAGTTCAGCAATAATAAATGTGATTTAAAATTCTTATTTTTTATTTGTGGTGCCTGGAGTCTACGAGTTGCTTCATGTTACAAATACCAATTGCTCTAATTTGAAAAAGAAAAATCTAGTGTCCAGCATGAAACACTAATGCCACTTAGTGGCAGAAAACGACCTCAACACGAATCTATGACTCTCTCTGGCCTGTTTTTCCTGTTCAGTTTTTGGAGTCCGTGCGTCCGCTGATGGATGACACCCAGTACGAGCGTATGACCATGCTGGCCGGCGAATTTGAGAGCCGCCTTGGAAATCGCCTGCAGTGGTACCTCAAACTCAAATCTCTCTGGGCTTCCAACTACGTGAGTAAACCACCATTTAATCTACTTCCACTTTGGAAAATGTCGTTAACAATGTATGCCTTTGAGAGTTTCTGTGATCAATTATTTATGCTGACTCAGCAGGCCACGGCCAGGCTATATTATTAGCTTTCTCACTGTAATGTTTTTTAATGTCTTTTAGGTCAGCGACTGGTGGGAGGAATACGTGTATTTGCGAGGAAGGAGCCCCATTATGGTCAACAGTAACTATTACGGCATGGTATTATGCAAATATATTTTACTTCATATATATACTGTAGGTTTTTCGTTGAAAGTATCTGTATTTTGTATCGGTGACTACTCAAGAATTGAGTTTTCGTACTAGTATTGATCTGAAAAGTGGTATCGAACATCCCTAATTTTTGTATTAACCACAACTGTCATCAAGTTTGTGTGAATCTCATCCCCCCCAAGGACTTCCTGTACGTGACCCCCACACCGATCCAGGCAGCCAGAGCCGGTAACACCATCCACGCAATGCTCCTGTACCGCCGCAAGCTCAACAGAGAAGAGCTCAAACCTGTGAGTTTAGCCACTGTTGCCAAGGCAACACGAACTGTGATTCCTTTTGAATGCGATCAGGGGGGGGCCGTTTATATCTGTTTTTGTAATCATCTGTGGAGTTTTATTGCATGTAATGTGCATGTCCTTATTTTTTGGGTTTTCACGTGTATGCAAAAACCCTCGTGTTCTCATATCATGCTCGTTTTCCTCCCCTTGCCCCCATTTTTACTGTATTTTTTTTTTTACCCCCTTCATTCCCCACCCTCCAACTCCTTCATTGCAAATGTCTTCCCTTTGCCCCCCCCCTACATCACCCCTCAGAGTCGCGTACCTGGCACTGTCATTCCTCTATGTGCGGCTCAGTGTGAGAGGATGTTCAACACCACACGCACTCCTGGAGAGGAGACGGGTAAAGAGACAGACATGGACACACACACACACACACATAATGTGTCAACATTCCTTCAAAATGGCCTCTTGTCCAGATGTTGGATCCACAATGCGGGGAAAAAAAAATTAGCATTTCAAGTTGTGTGTGAGTCTTGTCATCCCTCACCTGTCGCCTTTCGACCCGTTGACCTCTGTCAGGCCGTTGTCTTAAATAACTAACGTCTGTTTTCTTATCTGCCCACACGTCACCTTCTTCTCTCATCTTCCCTCGGTTTCTTTCTCCATTCCATTCTCTTCGGT
This sequence comes from Vanacampus margaritifer, assembly GCF_051991255.1. NCBI lineage: Eukaryota > Metazoa > Chordata > Actinopteri > Syngnathiformes > Syngnathidae > Vanacampus > Vanacampus margaritifer. Next base: position 5,652,419 of record NC_135449.1, read on the forward strand.
TTCCTCTCCTTTTTCTCACTGGCGCTGCTGCCGTGCGCACTTCTTCTTCTTCTTCTTCTTCTTCTTCTTCTTCTTCTTTGTCGTCTTCTTCCGACTCAGTGGTTGTTGAGGTCTGCAGTTCCTTGCTGTTCCTATCAGTTTGAGAGGATGTTTGACACGTGTCGAATCCCTGGAACGCTAACAGGTAGTATTTATACTTTTTTTATCAAGCCGGATCGTTTCTCATTTTAGTGCTTTAGATTGACAGGGTTTCTGCAGGTGATTAAAACGCACTAGATAGATTTTGCTCAAATGAAGGCCTTAAAAAAAACATTGCATACGATGTCTGGAGACATTTATATACAATTGATGTAAGAACATTGTTCGTTCACAAGAAAAATGTACTGTTCCTGTCACCAACGTCTAACATGAAACACTAATGCCCCCTAGTGGCAGAAAATTACCGCAACACAAATTTAAGTCAATGTTTCACACTCCTTTTAACTGTTAAGTATACTACAAATAAATTAGTTACTATAAAATTACTGTAACAGTGAACTAAAATACGACCACATTTGTGTTTGATAACCATATTTGTCCACTTCCATGTTAACAAAATGTGAAAAACTTGAAAAAATTTTTTTGTACATTTACAACCAATATAATGTGCAAATTGCAAGTTAACTATGGAAATCCTGCATTTAATCGACTGACAGCCCTAATATATAAACTGAGTGTGCATATGTGTGTGTGTGCGTGTGCATTATGACGTAGGCGTTAAATTAGATTTGCTAACACCTGCAGGTACCCTGATGTAGAACACGACCCCTAACGAGTATAGTTCTAACCTTGTGTCACTTTAGTGGATAGCGAAAAATGGACCCTTTCACTTTTTGTTATTTATATGTAATTTCAAACCAAAAGCGCAAATTGCATCCTTTCAACTCAGGCCCAGTGCTCCTCCTCCTCCCTTTCCTCTTGTAGACTTCTCTCAAATATGCTGTAGTTCTACTGGGCAATCCCCGACCGGCCTTTCATATTTGGATGCAGGCGAAGTTCCCTGTAAATTGAATCACTTTGTGGCTTTGGCAAACTGCAGCCGTTTCTGCAGGGATGCTCATTCACACCTAGCTTACGTGCGCTGAATCCAACCAGCCGTGCGGAATGTTCAACTTCAACAATGCTCAATAAAGCTGCACACGAGCAACACCTTTCAAGATTGTGAGCTGCATGCAAAAACAGAACGCATATCCGCTTTTCCCTCTTGAAGACATCGTGCAGCACTGGCAGGACAGCGATTACGTCGCCGTCTACCACAGAGGACGCTACTTTCGGCTCAGGGTCTACCAGGCGGGCCGACTGCTCTCCCCCAGGGAGATCGAATTCCAGATTCAGAAGATCCTCGATGACCCGTCGCCACCCTGCACGGGAGAAGCCAAACTCGGCGCTTTGACCGCCGGCGACAGGTCCGTCTGACAAGCGACCGCTCTTTTATTTTTTTTTTAGATCAAAGGAGATGCAAGACAAACTGGATTTTCTTTCAAATGTCGCTTTTCAAACCTAGAATTCCGTGGGCGCAAGCCAGGAGCAAGTACTTCGGCAGCGGGATCAACAAGCGCTCGCTGGACTGCATCGAGAAAGCCGCGTTCTTTGTGGCCCTCGATGACGACGAGCAGGGCATGATGGGAGACGACCCGTCGGGCACTCTGGATCGCTATGCGAAATCCTTGTTGCACGGGAAATGTTACGACAGGTAGTTGGAGTCCAAAGTGAACTATGCACGCGCAACCATGTTTGTAGTTTTTGTATACATAACATACAAATGTTAATTGTGGGATTAAGCAAATTATTTTTATTTTTATTTTTATTTTTATTTTTATTTTTATTTTTATTTTTATTTTTATTTTTATTTTTATTTTTATTTTTATTTTTATTTTTATTTTTATTTTTATTTTTATTTTCCTGGAGAATCCAACTTTTCTCTGTTGCACAGGTGGTTCGATAAGTCTTTCTCGGTGGTCATCTTCAAGAACGGTAAGAACGGTATCAACGCGGAGCACTCGTGGGCCGACGCGCCGGTGATCGCGCACCTGTGGGAGGTGAGCGGGAGCGTCCAAGAGCCGCTTGCCTCGTCAATGGATCCAAATGTCAACAATTTTTGAATATTTTTATTTTTTTTTTTTAAATCTGTCTTTTCAGTACGTCGTGGCCACCGACTGTTTCCAGCTCGGTTACAACAGCGAAGGTCACTGCAAAGGTGATGTGGATCCTTCACTTGCAGAACCTCAGAAGCTCACCTGGAAAATTCTTCCAGAGGTTAGTTGGGTTTTTACATAATCCCACAATATTTTGCAGTTCATCTATCAAGGGTTTCTATCGTTTTGAAATGTGTTTACAATGTATTGAATTGTGTAATGAGAATAAAAGTTTTTTTTATTATGTTGAAATATGTAAGCAAAGTAACTTTATATAGTTTCATACACAAGGTAACTCCATGTGCGTCAATTACATGGTTAAAAGTGCAGCATGTAAAGGCTTTTAAAAAAACTAAAGACTTAATAAACAAAGTACAATATATTTTTAAAAATTTTGATTTAAAAAAAAAATATATATAAATAAAAATAAAAAAAAAAATATATATATATATATTTTTTTAAATTTTGATTTTTAAAAATGCTTTAACTAACTCAGCCCAATCACAGGCATGGGTAGAATAGTTTTTAACTCATTCACTGCCATTGACGGCTATAGACGTAAAAAATTCATTGGCACTATTTCTATTAGTTTAACATTTTTTTTCCACTTTTGTTAACGAGTATGAAAACCTCAAATTTGTATTTAGAAATACAGATATAAAATGTGTGATTAATTAAAAATTTTCATCGCCTGACGCGACTTAAAGATTATGAAAAATTCGGGGCGTCAGGCGATTAAAATTTTTAATCGTAATTAATCACATGACTTCACTAGTTAACTCACAAGTAATCACAAATTTTATATCTGTTCTAAATGTACAATAAAAAAATATAGGTTTTCATCCTCTTGTTAACAAAAGTGGAATTTTTTTTTAAACTAATAGAAATTTGTTTTTAACTCATTCACTGCCATTGACGGCTATAGACGTAAAAAATTCATTGGCACTATTTCTATTAGTTTAACATTTTTTCCCACTTTTGTTAACGAGTATGAAAACCTCAAATTTGTATTTAGAAATACAGATATAAAATGTGTGATTAATTAAAAATTTTCATCGCCTGACGCCACTTAAAGATTATGACAAATTCGGGGCGTCAGGCGATTAAAATTTTTAATCGTAATTAATCACATGACTTCACTAGTTAACTCACAAGTAATCACAAATGTTATATCTGTTCTAAATGTACAATTAAAAAATATAGGTTTTCATCCTCTTGTTAACAAAAGTATAATTTTTAAATAGAAATAGTTCAAATGAATTTTTGACGTCTATAGCCGTCAATGGCAGTGAACGAGTTAATCTGGATGTTAAAATATTCATTGCGGCATGTGGGAAGATTATGTTATGTCTTAATTTATTGTTATAAAAGTTTTATGAAGGTCTCTATATCTCAGATTTTGGCATTTAGGTCTGGGACATAACTCCTAGCCTGGCAAGCCACACCCACTTTCTTGAAAAAGAAACGGGTCTGGAGAGGCATCCATAGACCGCGATTCGGCACCGGCCGAAAACAGGCCGGCCAATCAAATGTGTCTATTTACGTGACGTCACTCTTCAAGTTTTTCCTGCAACAACAACATAAGTCATTCACTACTGTCTCTCTTCGGCTAGTAGCCATGTTTGGATATTTACTTTAAAAAAAAAAAAAGACTCCACCGAGTCGCTTTTCTGACGTCATGTCCGCTCATTGGTTCATTCTCAGTTTTGCCCCGCCTCAGAAATGAGAGTGAGTCTGACACAAAGCTATTATGCTATTGTATGAATGGCAACAAGTAAATAGAAGTCGAAAGGGGAATACGTTGTACTTTATGCCCTCTAGTGGAGGAGAATTGAATGGTTCTTGCTCTCACTATATGTCACTCACTTACTGCCATACAAACAACGATACAATATTTGTAGTAGATGAATAAAAAAAAAAATGTAAATGTTGAACCCTGTATATTTCTCTGCATGTCACAGTGCGAGGAGCAGATCTCGCAGTCCCTGGCAGTAGCCCAAGCCTTGGCCGACGACATCGACTTCCACGTGATATCGTTCCGAGACTTCGGCAAGGGAAAGATCAAGAAGTGTCGAGTGGGTCCGGACGCCTTCATCCAGGTGGCTCTTCAGTTGGCCTACTTCAGGGTAAGGGAACGCCTGCAATCTCGACGGGTCTCGGGACCCTGCGGTTGGTTACATGTGCTACAAACCATTCTCGTCATGATGTTCCAGAATCGCAAAACGTTTTGCCTGACCTACGAGGCCTCCATGACCCGTCTGTTCAGGGAAGGCAGGACCGAGACGGTTCGCTCCTGCAGCAATGAGAGCAGTGCCTTTGTCAAAGCGCTTGTGGGCGGAGAGGTGAGATTGTAAACATTCGCAACCTATTTTTAATGCAACTCAAAATTGCTGTTTCTCCACCAGTCAGCAGACGTATGCAGGCGTTTGTTCCGTGCGGCATCGGAAAAGCACCAGAACCTTTGCCGCATGGCGATGACCGGCGCCGGCATCGACAGACACCTCTTTTGCCTCTACGTCGTGTCCCAGTACCTCGGAGTGGAGTCGCCTTTCTTGAAAGAGGTAAAAAAAAAAAAATTAAATGCCCAGATGAGTACGAAGAGCCCTGACTGTTTTACTCTGACTGCACCTATCAGCTTTTATCTTCCCTTTTATAATAGAGTGTGCGGACCCTCACACTCCACAGTTTCTTTGGGGCGGGAAGGGGCGGAGTTTTTCTGACCTTATTTGAAGTCATGTCTTCATTTGTCAACTCTGGCTGTTGCTTTAAGATCGTGCACGTACTCGCACGCGCACTATGCACGAGCCTGACACAGATGTTGCAGTTACGCTTTGGGCCAGAAGGTGGCAGTCGCAAGTAAAAAAAAAAAAAAGTGACAAACTGCACAAAGATCCCATTTAACTTTTTGACTGCCAGACGTTTTCAGAAAAGGGATGCCGTGGGTGCCAGCCGATTTAAGCATTTTTGACTGATCTTTCAAGGTCCACAGAAAATGTTGTGTTTGGACTATGGAAACACACATACTACCAAATGAAAGATTAGACTCTCATCTTTCATCAGAAAAAAAAGTTTGTTTCTACCTTATTTCGTTTTTGAGTAATCAACAATAGAAAATGGTTAGTTTCACCTCTGTTTTGAAACAAACGTCTTTTAACGTCTTTGGCACTCCTCCAATAGGATTTTACTAAACGTTATTTAACGTTTTTGGCAGTCAAAGAGTTAAAAAGCATTGCAAGTCCATAAATTGATTTTGCACAAATGAAGGCCTTAAATGCCGATGTGCAGAATAATTAAAAATGTAAATCCAATTGATGTAAAAACTTTTCTTGCTTTATTTTACATGCGTTGTGCAAAGGAGTCACTACAAAACAATTTAGTAATAATAAATGTCATAAACATATATGTATTTGTGGGGGTTAGTGACTGTCACTTGTTATAATTTACAATGAACAAAGTTTTTTCATGTTCCAAAATACCAATTGTTTTGAATTTGAAAAGGGAAAAAAAATGTCCAACATGAAACACGAATGCCACCTAGAGGCAGAAAATCACCGCAACACAAATTCAATTTTTCACACTTCTTGAACGGTGTAAGACTTTTCAAATAACTTTATGATTTACTTACTGTAAAAAGAAGCTGCTAATTTTTTTTTTTATTTGGAAACCTCATTTGTCCGCTTTTATGTGAAGTGTATGAAAATTTTGTGTGATTAATTTGCAATTAATCACAAGGTAACTATGTTAAATCATGCGATTAATTACGATTAAAAATGATAATCGACTGACAGCCCTAATATATGTGTATTAATGTATATGCGTGCGCTCGTGTGTGTTTGTAAAATACGACGTGGGCACTAAATTAAGTTCAATTAGATTTGCTGATTGCTCAGATTCGAAAGTCTTGTTGATTCTTTTCAGGTGTTGTCAGAGCCCTGGAGGCTGTCCACCAGTCAAACATCCATCCAGCAGGTGGAGCTGTTTGACCTAGTGAACCACCCAGAATACATTTCCTGCGGGGGAGGCTTTGGTCCGGTCAGTGCTACTTTTGGAACTTAGCATTTGTGAGTAAGTTCATCAAGATGTACGTTTTTGTCTATTTGCCTTTTCAGGTGGCTGATGACGGTTACGGGGTGTCGTACTACATCGTGGGCGAGAGCCTGATCAACTTCCACATCTCCTGCAAGCACTCCTGTCCCGACACTGTGAGTTTCACATCCTCGCGTGAGATCCAAAACTTCAAGGTGGATGATAAAAGTTGCCATTTTTTTTTGGTGTGTGTGTCCACTTCAAGGGCGCCCACAAGTTCGGTGCTCAGATCACAAAAGCCTTGCACGACCTGCTGGAGCTGATGAGCCCCGGCCAGAAAGAGCCCAGCAAAAGCGAGGAGAGTCGGCCCGAGGTCAAGAAAAACCTGTAGACGAGAAAAGAAGAGGGGATCCTTGAAGGGAAGATGTTTCAGCAAATTGTTACTAAGGTTGAGGGAAGTCTGGGCATGTTCTCATAAATAAGCCAATCAAATCTAAGACAGCTCAGTTTGAGGGAATCTGGTATAAGTGATGTTTTTACTACGTAGGTTTATATATTTGGGGTTGACCACAGAATAACGTGTCATAAAGTTCCACTAGGTATGAATACTCCTATTTTTTTCCTGTTTAAAAAAAAAAAAAAAAAAAGGTTCATATTTATTTTTCAGTTGATGTACAGGGGCATGTTTATGTTTTGATACCAATGACCGCTTTTAGTATTTGCGCTTCTGTTCGCTTGGATGTTGTGCAGACAACGCGCACACGCACACACGTATGACACCTGAAACATTCCTTCACTTAAAAACATTTAGCGCATTTGATTAGCACTACAGTAAAATGTTATGGTTCTCATGTGCCAAAGGCTTTTGTTTTTCAAATCCAGTCAGGCATTTTAAATGATGGTTAAGCACGCCTTCTCCTTGTATGTATCAATGTTTCTTTGTTTTTTTTTTTAAATCTTTCCAATTCTTTCCAAGCACCATAACAATGCAACATATGTTTTTGGACATGTGCAGGTCAGATTGTGGACTTAGTGTCGCGGAAACAAGCTCCTTGCTTCTCACACATGCTTACTGAGTTTTATCTGAATTTTTAATGAAATGTTAAAAGTTAACATAAAAACATAAACAGAAATAAGTGCTTGTCGTGTGCTTTTTTTTTTTTTTTTTTTTTTTTTTTTTTTTTTACAATTTGTTTTCCTGTCCTACTGCCAAAAAGCTATCGTGACTGAAGCTGCAGCGATGATCTTGAGATGTTAAAAGAAAAGAAAAGGTTCTTTTGTTCTGAGCTGTCACCACCTGTCTTTTTTTGTCTTCTCATTTCAGCCGTGAGCTCAGCAACGAAGCGCTCGCTCGCGAGCCGCTCTGCCAGACTTGGGCTTCAGCTCCCAAAAGCCGACAATAATCCGCTTGCTCATTTTTATTCCGCGTCCCCTTCTTGTCAACCCCCACGCCGGAGCCTTTTATAAAAGAGCCGCTGCCCGACACAGTCCGCTCATTACGTCCGTCTGACACTAAACTGGTACGTACGCTGACTTTTCTTTAGATTTTATGCATCGTGTGTGTTTTTTTTTTTTAATCGCTTTATTTGTTACGAGTTGTTTTTTTGCACTCACAACTGCATGTTTTCCATTCATTGCTGCCACCTTTTTTTTCTTTTTACACAGGAAGTAATCATAATTTAGTGAATGGAGAGATGCATATTTATTTGAGAGGTGACATATTTAAGGGTTGCCTGTAAATCCCTTACAATTTTTTTTTAACTTTGTTTAACTCTTTGACTGCCAGACGTTTTCAGAAAAGGGATGCCGTGGGTGCCAGCCGATTTAAGCATTTTGACTGATCTTTCAAGGTCCACAGAAAATAATGTGTTTGGACTACGGAAACACACGTACTACCAAATGAAAGATTGGACTCTCATCTTTCATCAGAAAAAAAAAGTTTGTTTCTACCTTATTCCGTTTTTCAGTAATCAACAATAGAAAATGGTTAGTTTCACCTCTGTTTTGAAACAAACGTCTTTTAACGTCTTTGGCACTCCTCCCTAGGGTTTTACTAAACGTTATTTAACGTTTTTGGCAGTCAAAGAGTTAAAAATAATATGACTCAAGTAAAAGCAAAAAGTACTCCTGTAAGTAATTCAGTAAACAAAAAAAAGTACTTAAGTACGGAGTAACTGATGAGTACTTTATTTTTTTTTTTTGGAGCATGAACATCAAAAATATCAAATTGGAATTCTGATGTCGCTCAATGTAATGGAGTAAAAGTAGTGTTTCTTGACAACAATAATATAGTGAAAAGTATCAACTACCTTGACAAATACAATTCAGATACGGTATCGGTGCTAATTCCAGCCTTATTTTAAGGTATCGGTACACAAGATGTTAGTTAGTCAACATCATTATTGGTCGCCCTCTTGTGGCCATTTTACAATCAGCAACTAGAAATTTAAAGAATAGAAAATTGCCATTAATTTGAATTTCATGCAATTTTAAGGAATCATTGTATTTTGGGATATCTGTATCAGGAAATATTCAATCGCTTAAAAAAAAAAAGTTAAAATTTTGCCTTTTAAAAAAAATATATAAAATATATAAAAAAAAATTTAGGCAGGAATATTTTTTTCAACAACAAAAAAAAATTGGACAGATTTGTTTTGTCTGAATGGAATTTTTTTTTTATCGAATGCGAACAAGTTAATTTTTCCAAAGAGACATTTCGGATATTTAAAGAAAAATAAAAAAAGACTTAATTCATGCATTTCCCATTGATACCAGATCTTAATTGACCTCGGCTCCCCACACCGAATGAATTTAAATGATTCATTTATTCCAAGTTATTTTGCGGCTCCCCAAACTAAGCAGTAAGTATCTATACCACTTTAACAGCTTATGCGCTTCATGTGTTAACGCTTGACACCCTTGCTCACACGCTTCTCCCATCAGGGTGTGATAATAAACGTTGTATTTACTTCAGCTTCTCCTCATGGGACAGTTTTAGCACCACACGACTCACACTGGAGCGTAACGTGTTTATTACGCTGTCGTGTTAAGTGAAAGTTATGTCAACTAATGCTAATACTAATAGCAGTGCTCCATCATTAAGGGCTATACGATGGTATACAAGAAATCATGATGCCCAAACTGTTTAATTCTGTAAGTTTATACAGTACAATACCATAGTAGAGTATAAAAAATATATTTTGCAAAAAAAAATTGAGGCTGGAACGGATTAATGGCATTTCCATTCATTTCAATGGGGAAAGATGATTTGAGATCAATAAATTCCTCAGTCAAGGCACCACTGTATGACTACATCGCTCACTTCAGCCGTGGAGCAACGTGAGGAATTCCCTGGCCAAGCTCTGGCGTGTTGACCTTTTGCCATGTTTATTCTCATTGACGTGGTCTGAATGTGCTTCATGGTTAGCCAAAGCTCTCAAATTATGCGGGGAGCCTTCATCCGTCATGTTAATGCGCTCGTGTCCGGACATGTCCCCGTTATTAATCGTTTAGGCAACCGCTGTCAACATGGGCTATGTGACAAACAAAAGAATGTCGTTTAATAAAATGATAATAATCACCACAAGACACACACAGTTTTGTGTGTGTGTGTGTGTTTTTTTTTTTTTAAGTTTTGAGTCTACCATTTTCCATTCTTTTGTAATGCTGCCATCTGCTGGCGATTGTGCGTCATTACAATTGTACCGAAGCTCTAGTTTGGCTGTTGATCTACAACATCAGCTCCTCTGCCCCTTCCATTGCAAAAAAAAAAAAAAAAGGTCTGATGAGTACACTGACTCAAATAAACTCATTAATAAATCCCATTGGATTAATTGCTGAAGCAAAGTTGTGACCAGCAATTGTATAAAAATGTTTCTCCAAACTCAAAAGTGTGTTCACCGTGTGAGTTTCCCCTCAGGTCGGCCCCAATGCAAGTAGATTAAACGGTAATAGGAGAGCCGGTGGGTGTTAACAGTCGCCGGCCGGCCGGTTCTAAGCCGTCCGCCGCGCGTCCTTTGGAGTAAATCAAATTAAACAAGAATGATGGGCTCTCCACCGCGGCCTCTTTTCTATTCCTAGATCATAATCACAACAAATGCTCTTTTGACTTGCTGTGTTGTCTTTGAACAAAGTCACAGTCATCATGTCCTGTATATCGCTATACCCCCCCCCCCCAAACTGACAGTGTTTTTTTTTTTGCACTTAAGATGCTCAGTTTTTAACTCTCAACAGTATTTAATTTCTTATTTGTGTTTTCCAGTGTCACAATGTCTGATTTAGAAGATCACGGGTGAGTCGCCTACATTCTTTCAATTCCAACAAGTTCGCCAAACATAATCTTCCACTTTTCATTTTCCATGTTTTCATCTAGAGTGCACCAGGAAGGTAAGTCAGGCCAATTAAAAAAATAATAATAATAAAAAAATAAATAATAATATTTATCACTCTTGACCCCTTTGTCCTCCACAGAAGAAGATGAGCAGGGAGAAGGAGGTAAGAATATATTTAAGGATTTCTTTAAAAAAAAAAAAAAAAAAAAAAGTGCTTTTTGAGTTTTCTGTACTTATTAATTTCCATCTTTCAACTGTTTCGGTTAACACGTTGAAGGAGAACGGCCCAAGCACAAGTGAGTCACTTTATTAGGCACAACCTGCACATCCAATACCATAAAGATTTATCGCTCCCATTAATTAAGCCAAATAATATTTAACATTACAGTAATTGCTGGATTTAGACTGCGGGTGTACCTAATGAAGTGGCCCATGATAACTTTTGTTTTTATTTGACAGGCTGTTGGCCACACAGCTCGCGCCCCCAAAGATCCCTGAAGGCGAAAGGGTTGACTTTGATGTATGTTCCGCTCATAGTTTTATTTTTAAAATGATTGTAGCTTAGTAATTAACTCATTCACTGCCATTGACGGCTACAGACGTCAAAAATTCATTTGAACTATTTCTATTAGTTTAACATTTTTTTCCACTTTTGTTAACAAGAGTATAATAAACAAATAAGTAACTAATAAATAAGTACAATTTGTGATTTATTGTCAGTTAACTAATGAAGTCATGCGATTAATTACAATTAAAAATTTTAATCGCCTGTTGAGATGATTATTAAAAATTTGTGGCGTTAGGCGATTAGTTTTTTTTTTTTTTTAACTTCAATAGTTAACTCACGTTTAATCACAAATTTGACATCTGTTCTAAATGTACAATTAAATAATCTAGGTTTTCATACTCTTAACAAAAGTAGAATTTTTTTTTAAACTAATATAGTTTAAATTATTTTTTGACGTTTATAACCGTCAATGGCAGTGAATGAGTTAAAAAAAAAAAAAGTTTAAAAGGATAAAAGCTGTTATTTTTTGTTGTGGTTTCTCATCAGGATATCCACAGAAAGCGTATGGAGAAAGATCTTCTGGAGCTTCAAACCCTGATCGATGTCCACTTTGAGCAGAGAAAAAAAGAAGAGGAGGAGCTCATCGGGCTCAAATCAAGAATTGTATATATATATATATATATTTTTTTTTTTAATGCAAATGAAAAAACACACAACCAGAATCCCAGATAAATATGTTTTTGCGCCATAGGAGGGTCGCCGGGCAGAAAGGGCCGAGCAGCAGCGCGTGAGGGCGGAAAAAGAGCGTGACCGACAGTCCAGGATTGCGGTGATTAATTCATTAACCGACATGCTTTCCGACATGCTGCCGCCTGGAAAACTCCCGGCATTGGAGCCTTAACTGTGGCGTCCGCAGGAGGAGAGGCAGAGGAAGGAGGAAGAGGAGGCCAAAAAGAGGGCGGAGGACGACGCCAAGAAGAAGAAAGTGCTCTCAAACATGGGGGCTCACTTTGGAGGATTCCTGGCCAAGGTTGGTGGGGTTGTTGACAAATTATTAATATTGAACTAAAAAAAAAAAACCCGAAGGAGATCAGGGCCAATATAGAAATAATGTATTAATTAACTGTATTAATTTTTGTTCCTTTCCAGGTTCACACTGTGCCCCCCTTTTTAAAGTTGCCCTTACTTTTTCCATCTCCTTATGGATTTTTTTCACCATTTTTGAACTAAAAAAAAAAAGGTGTAGGAGATCAGGGCCAATATAGAAATAATGTATTAATTAACTGTATTAATTTTTGTTCCTTTCCAGGTTCACACTGTGCCCCCCTTTTTAAAGTTGCCCTTACTTTTTCCATCCCCTTATGGATTTTTTTCACCTTTTTTTTTTTTTCACGTTTCTTGGACGAGTGGAATTGTTCTTTTAGGATCAATAAAGTCATCCAAATCTGAATGGTTGCAGGTGGAGCAGAGGCGGGGCAAGAAGCAAACGGCGAGGGAGATCAAGAAGAAGACGCTGTCGGAGAGGAAGGAGCCGCTAGCGATTAAAGATCTGAGAGAGGACGCTCTCAGGTCACTCGCAAATATACTTTTGACGTTTACAATCATGAATATTTTTGGTGTTCTTGTACTGAGATGACCTTTTCGGGTTTGACAATTATTACCCACGCAATTTTGGGTTACTTTTACTCAAGTTGGATTGATTATTTATATATATAAAATAAAAAATATATATTTTTTAAATTAAAATAAATAAAAAAAGATATATATATATATATATATATATATATATATATATAATCAATCCAACTTGAGTAAAAGTAACCCAAAATTAAAATAATAATAATAAAAAATATATATATATTTTTATATTTATATCTTAAATTTTTAATATTTAAAAAAAATTTTTTTTTTTACATATTTTTTTTTTACATTTTTTTTATTTATTTTAATTTTTTTTTTTAAAAATTTATTAATTTTTTAGAAAAAGAGCTGGGGAGATGTGGGAGTGCATCTACCAGCTAGAGTCTGAGAAATTTGACTTCGCCGAGAAGATGAAGAGGCAAAAGTACGAGGTGAGTCCAGATAAAAGCAGTACTGAATTTCAGCAAATGGCAAAATCTCACATAGTAAATTCTTTACTTTTTTTCCGGCGCCTACTCCAGATCACCGTCCTCCTGAACAGAATCCAACATGCTCAAAAGTTGTGAGTTGATGACACACAGCAGCGTAAGTACGACCGACCGGGTGGCAATATACTCAAAAGATCTTCTCTTGTGTTGGGAGCAGCAAAAAGGGCCACGGGAAGGGGAAGGTTGGAGGACGCTGGAAGTAAGTCGACGACCTCAAGTGGCAGAAAAAAAAAAATAAGGCGGCAAAGGGAGAAAAAAAAAAAGTTGCAAATTTGTAGTGTCGCACTACTTGGGAACAGACGTGAATAAATTGCTGTGTTGCATGAAAATTTGCGGTTGAATTTTTTTTTTATATAGGGATTTAGTTTAGATCAGTAGATTAGATTTAATTGGCCGATATTAGCTCTTTTAAAAGTGGCAAAAAAAAATGGCCGTTCACATAAAAAAATTGCATCACCAAAAATATGGGCACATTTTTTTTACAGATTTTTTAAAGTTAAACAAATGGGACAAAGAAAGTAGTCTATCTTTATTGTTATAAGAAAAAAAAGTCATTTCGTTCATACTCTTTTTATTTTATTTTATTTTTATTTTTTTAATTAAGCAGACGATTATTTGGTTATTGGAATTTTACTCAGCCAAATATCAGGCTAAAAACAACAACATGTCAACAGGTCTCATTGAGCTGATAATTCACACCCGCTCCGTCACTGAACCCCGCTGCTCGCAAAATGAGTACGGGGTCACTTGTCCTTGCGAGGTTCAAAAACAGCATGAAGGTCATCACTCTTCGCCTCAGAACACGGTTGGAATCCAGCTTCCTGGCACATCATGGACACTCGCTCTACAAAACCAGCTTCTTGCTTATTGTTCAGGTCCAAAATGTACCTCGGGGGGGGGCAAAAGCAACATTACATTCGGCTATGTTGTCACCATGGAAACAAGCCTTGAACAAAAATGAAAAACTCACTTGGCTAACTCCACGATGAGCACAGCGTCTGGTGCCGCAATCTGCCGGATGTTCGGGCCCAAATGGTGCGCGCAGCTTCACGCCGTTTAACAGAAGAGGCCACGAAAACAGGATCGGCGACATACGGTGTCAGATGGCAGCAATCCAAATAATGGGATTGTGTATTATTAAAACAGATTTACACTGTGAACTCCCGACCCTTCGCAATCTAATGAGGCCCAATATGACCACTGTAATAATAATAATAATAATAAATAACTCCCTAATAATAATAATAAAAACTCAATTAAATTTATAAAGCACCAATGCTGCTGCACATGAAGTCAAAATCAATCTTTTTTAAAAAAAATTTTAATAAATATAAGTAATAAGGAGAGGCTTAACTTTGGCCAACTGCCTAACATGAAACAAGCTGGATTTGACAACAGCACCAATTTGCCCCAAAAAAAATCACTGTCCAATTGAAAAAGTTTGAGACTGTTGGCTTTAGATAAGAAGACAGGACAGAAGTGGCCTTAATGAGAATGCGTCCTTTTTTGCAAATACAATTTAAAAAAAAAACAGCAGTGGCCTCAAAACAGAACCCTGCGGAACACCGTTTGCCAGGAGGATATCGTTAAAGAGTAATCTTAAAACCTGACTGGAAAACCTCCAAGATAGACAAGAATAGTGGAAAGCGATCAACGTATTTATTGTTTGTCACCTGGCTGAGAAATGGATGATGTCGTAGAAATCGGCATATTTCGGTTTTTCCGGCAGCTTCTGAAGGGAATCCAGAGGCAGGAAGTTGACAGAGACCCCTTTAAGCCGCATCAGGTCTGAAAACGAGACAAGAAACCCGACTTAACTGTCTCTTTGTCGTCATTGTACAAGATTCCGCTTACCTTTGACTGGGACCGAATTTTGCTCAACATTTGCGGACGGATTTTCCTCCTCTGCGCTCGACTGAGGAGCAGCTTGGCATTCCCGTCTCCCGGACAGGGATTGGAATAATTCCTGCACGTTTGCAAAGGAAATATCCTGTGCCGTCTTCATGTGGTGGCCGTTCTGTGTCTTGAGCAAGCTCTTGTCTTCGGTCTCAATACCGAAGGCTAGGTAAGGACTGGACACGATGTCCCCCCAGTAGCCCCTCAGAGCCGTCCTGTCCCCTCTCTGGCTGAACACCCGAGAAGACAACAAGCTGGGGTTGCTAATTTGGTAGACGCCTTCCCGCAGTTCAAAGGCCAAGCCGCTCTCCCTCCACCGGAAATATTGATGCTTGTTAATGACGCTGCACTGTCGGTAGAGTAGAAAAACCATCCAGGAGGGAATTTATTTCTGACGATATGTGTTGTTGTTTACTGTTATTATTACCCCCTTTTCATGTAGCTTCATAGTAAGATCCCAGTCAAAGCAGCCTTTCTTGGAGTCGTACCGCGTGCCAAGGTGCTGCCTGACACGGTAATCCCAAGCTCTGGAAATCGAGACGGGCGGAGTCGAAGACGAATGCGGTGGCATCCATGATTTAAAAATCCTGGCCAGCTCGTCCCGCTCCTTAAACTGGACGCGTTCCAACAAGTGAGACTAATGCGGACGGGATGTGCTACTGGTGTTCGTACCTTAAGAAGAGACGTGTTGAGGCACGGGTGCACGTCTGCCTCTGGGATGTCGCTGACGTGGAGCAAAAGCTGCGACGCCGCGCGTTTCATCGTCTCGTCCGTCTGACTGCGGATCAGGCTGTTGCCAAATACCTCCAGGAACGTCTCTGTCTTCTCTAAGGACAGGGAAAGGTCACATTAATAAACACGGCAATATATGTTGGGTAAATGTGCACCCACCGTTGAGTCCCATCATTTCCTGGGGTGTCAATGCGATGTAGAGCAGCAGCATCTGTCTGGCGACCACATCCATGTGGTTCTCAAACAGCCAGACCTACAATGAGGCAGAGAGATGTTTGCTTTACTCCCTTTCGGGGGTTACGGTTCAAGATGTTAGGCTCACGTTAAGGACATCCCCGTCCCTCAGACCAGACACGGTCTTCAGGAGATGTCTCGGATCTCCACTGCCGGCCAGTAAAACGTTGACTGCTCCTTCATGTCTCACGGGGTCTGTTGAGAAGAGCAAGATTTGCAAATGGAATGGGACACCTACCAGTAAATACACTAGAAGTGAGTTTTTGTTTTTACCTGTACGTTTTGTGCGTAAATACTATAATTAATGAGGACATTTATTTATATTTATTTATTTTCTTTTTTTAAATATAGATCACTTTTTTAAACGAAAGACTCATCAATCTGGCCGTTTCCACTTGATTTTATTTGTTTGTTTATTGACGTTTTTAAAATCACAGTAGCCATGTTTATTTCATTTATTTAGATTTATTTATTTTCTTCTTTTTATATACGTCACTTTTTTTTAATGGAAGACTCATCAATCTGGCCGTTTCCACTTGATTTTATTTTTTTGTTTATTGACGTTTTTAAAATCACATTCGCCATGTTTATTTTCTCACTCTCGCGAGAGTTCATCGCGACACTAACAGGATCGCGTTTATTTTCACGACCTCGCGAGAGTTGGTCACACGTGATTTCAGACGGCGTTTTTTTGTTTTGATTTTCTAGTAACTTATACAAACACTGATAAACTGTACAGTCAGGTCAGAATCCCTCCGAAAAACTTATGATTGGGGGCTGAGTAAAATATTAACAGAAAAATACAGTTAGTGTTTTCAAAGTTGTTACAGGCTCACCTGCACTAATGAGGTCTCGAGCTGGACTGAAGCCCCACCAGTTGATGCAGCCCGCGCCTTCTGACGGCCGCCCGGCGCTCATTGTTACCCGGGGAGACTTCGATGGAGGTTCGGTGACAGCAGAAGCTCCGTGGACCAAGCCACCCTCGCTAATTAAACAACAGTGAGTGTGTTGGAGCGAGTTTAACTTGCAAGAAAGCCTACACGCTAGCACAAATCAAGTTATGCTTTCGTTGCCGGGCAACCGTTTGCTGTGTTTTGTACACATGCGCAGTCTGGTACCAGGAAGTAAACGTGTAAATATGTTTTAAAAAGGGAATTACGACATCGTGTCATCATGTTTTCCACAATTTATTAGTACAGGCTGTCAACAAATTATTTTCACTGTTAAAATATATTTACAGTATTACAAAAGCAATTGATGGGGTATGTTCTATTGAATCAGGGGTATTTAGTCAGTGGTTCGCAAAGTCACATTATTTCATGTACTACCATGTGGCGATTTCGACATTTACTTTTATTGCATTTTTATTAGTAGGAGATAGGAGTAAGATCTAGAATAGAATTATGATATATATTGTTTTAAAAAAAAATCCTTCATAAGAGGCACGTCAAGAGAAAATGTCCATTGGAAATTTTATTCGCAATTCAAGTGAAGCCACCACGTTTTTGTCTTTATTTACATAAATTGGCCACTAAAAAACAGTAACACCAAACACTACTGAAATCTTTACAAATATTTTTTATTATAGAATTAAAATTTGATTCTTATGGCATAGTGTACAACAAATTAAAATATAACACATTTGTTTGACATACAGGTCTACATAAGGTTAAAAAGGTCTTAATGACAAATGTGTGTTTGTGTATGTGTGTGTGTGTGTGTATATATATATAAATAATCATTATTTCACATCTACACTTGAGAAACAAAATAAACATTTCACATGGAAAACAATACAACAGAAAAAAGTTACATAATGCGATTACTTAATTTAAGCAAAATGATCTGCCAGTACAACATGAATATTAGACATGACAAGATGTCTGTGTGGATTCTCAATCATCCAGCTATGGTAATCTGAAAAAAAAAAAAAACTGAATTGAGGCAACTGGACTCTTCGTGGATTGACCTGGGAAACTTTTTTTTTTTTTTTAAACAAGTACACATAGTTTACCCATTGATCTCTTAAAATTTGTGTATTTACTACCTATTGAGTTATGGCAGAGATGGTCAATCTCGATTGGAGTTGTTGCAATGCAAACATGCAAAAAATAATACGGAAGACGCACACCAAAATAAACCTAGCAAGTTCTCTTCAGCGAGGTTTGGCTTTGAGCGCCGCGTCCACTTCCTCCTCGGGCAACAGCGTGTGCCACTGGGCTACCGGACGTCTGGGATTGGCCAGCATGTCGGACCAGTGGCGCAGGCCCACCCCCGTTGCCCCGTAACCCATGAAGGTCTTCCCGATGGGGTCGTTGCTGCCCAGTTTGTCGTAGTCGTACACCGTGATCACCACCTGCACTTTCTGAAGCAGGTGATATAAATGTTAATTCTACAGTCTTTATAATAATAATAATATCCATACAGCATGTACACAAAATGTTAATTTGTTGCATACTAATTCATTCTAAAACATAAAATATTCAAATACTCAGAATTGGAGTCATGCATGCCACCGCTTTGATATCTTAAGTTTTCTATCATCAACTAATTCTCGACCCAAAACTTCTGGTCAGGTGTAAAACCTTACCTGTATCTGTTCAAAGGGGACTTCAAAGCTGAAACTCTCATTGAAGTAAGGGTTGAGCGTGTTTTTCTTGACTGTTGTCTTTTTCTTCTTGATACGTTTTCCGTTTTGCTGCAGGACAATCTTCACGAAGGGATCTTGAAAACGGAGGAGGCGGATAAACAGGTCGAGTGATCTCCTTTGTATGTGTCACTTAAAAACGAACCTGCTGTATTTTCACATTTTTGTGCTCACATAATCCACTTATTTATCAACCATTTATTTTGAACAATAATATATTTAGATGTTTAAATTACCCGATAATCCCCCGACGTCCATTTTCTTCAAATTCTTGGCCTCCATGATGTTTACCGTAAGTTTCCCGGCGGTGGGGACGTACCTCAGAGAAATGCAGACGTCGCCCAGTTTTTCCTGCCGAGAGAAAACACACGTGAGGAGAAGGTTTCCTAAAATGAAGACGAAGGCACACGAAATGGACTAATGGCGTAACCTCTTCCTTTTCCACACTCTCCAAGTCCCTCCACTGTTGCAAGGGCTGACCCAAATCGACGCTGTTCATCGGGATCTTGATGTCGCCGATCATGTCGTGCTTGGAGAAGCGATCGAAATCGAAGACCTGAAGCACCAACGTCTTTCCTCCCAATTCTGCGTACGGGATCTAGAGAGATCAAAATGGTAATGAGTAGGGATGGGAATCTTTGACTGTCTCACGATTCGATTTTCCGATTTTTTTGTTGTTGATTTGGTTGACAATGGTTTCTGCTTCAATTGATAGAATTGTCATGATTGATGACGATCCAGTCGGGTTTGCGAGACAGAATGACGAATGGAGACCTTAAAATGTACTCAACACACAAGACGAAGAAAATTACACACAGCGCACACTTAAATGCAAATGCACTTTGTTTCGCTTGTTTCACGAACGTAGCTAGCTCAAGGCTAACGCACAAAGGAAAGTGCCGTTGACTCGCTAACGCTAATTAGCGCGCTACCCGCGGAACTTTTATCACCCAAAAAGAAGGCTATTCATACAAAACGCTTCAGGAATGTATACAGAGAAGCATCTTAACATTACTTTTTTTTTAAAATTATTATTATTTTTTTATTATTTTTTTCTTTTTTCTTCTTCTGGAGAGCTCAGTATTTGTTCATTCGGTAATTTTACCGATTTGACATGTCATCATCATTGCGCTCTCTCTCTTTTTTTTTTTTTTTTAAATAATTTTTTTAGCATCTTAACATTACTTACCGGCATATGCTCTTCTTACGCTGCAAAAAACAACAACTTTTATTTGCATAACTTGATCGTGACTTTTTTTCCTTCTACTCTAATGTGGCTACAACTTAACAGTGTATCAGAATGCGTGGAACCACACTGCCCCTAAGTGGCCAAATCGTGTACAACATGAACAGCGCTCTCAATAAAGGCACACACAAACAAGGGCAAGACATAATTTAAATAAAATCGATTCTGAATGGTACTTTTTTTTTGGCACATCCCTAGTAATGAATGACATGAAAACAAGAAAAACACCAAAATCAATCAAGCTCTCCATACCTTGAAGAAGAAGGTCTCGTTGAAAACGGGACACAAATTCTTGCGCTGAACCTTGGTTTCGTACTTCTTCTTTTTGTCCGGCAACAGGAAGACTTTGACGTAAGGGTCTGAGGTGCCGCCCATGTCCATGGCAGCCAAATCCTGAGCCTGAAGGATTCCCACGATGAGCTTCACGGTAAAGAGAACAAAATCGTCAGGTTGAGGAATTCTTCCGTTTGACCGATATTTGTTTGTGTCGCAGGAGAGCCACCTGAGAATCTGTGAAGTTGTAATCCAGCGAGAACTCCAACTTCCCCAACTTTTCCTGCTCTTTCTCCTCTTCCTCGCCTTCCTTCTTCACCTCCCCTTCCTACGAGGAGGCCACAGTGAGTAGTCGTCCGAAATGCCACGCGGCGTCTCAAAAGCATATCACGCGGCGTCGTACCTTCTCTCCTGTCTCGCCTTCGCCTTCCTTCGCCTTCCTGCGGCGCCCCGTCTTCCTCTCCCGCACTTTCTTTGGCTTCTTCTTCTTCCCGAAGCATTTTTTGAAAACGCAAAAGATGAAGCACGCCACCAACACCAGGACCACCACGACGATGGCTCCTACTGCCCACATGGGAACTGCGTTACAAAAAAAAAAAAAAAATCCATCAGCAATACATTTTGATTCCCCTATTTCATGCCAACAAAAATCACAATAATAAAGTTATAGCCAGGGGAAGTCAACACAAAAATATTCTTTACAATAATACATTCTATGCACTAGTTTTTTAATACTATTGCAGTTGGGGAATTTGAATTAAGCAGCAAAATCCACCTATTTTTATCCATCCCAGGGGGCGGCCATTTTGTCACGCTGTCGCCTAAAAATGACAGTTGCTCTAGGCCCCGCTAACGACCAATCCCGGCTCACCTGTTTTCTGAGTTTGGTCATGTGACATAGGCAAGCTGAGTCGTGATTGGTCGTTACCCGAGCGACTGTGATGTCATTTTCAGCCGACAGCAAGTGGCAAAATGGCCACCGAAATGGTTTTGTGCGTGATTTGCTAACATTACAGAGAGTTACAATAATACATTCTATACACGTTCACTAGTTTTTGATAACTATTGCAGTTGGGGAATATGAATTAAGCAGCAAAATCCACCTATTTTCAATTGTCTATTTTAGGGGGCGGCCATTTTGTCACGCTGTCGCCTAAAAATGACATCCTTAGCGCTCAGGTAACAACCAATCACGGCTCACCTGTTTTCTGAGTTTGGTCATGTGACATTGGCCGTTACCTGAGCATCTGTGATGTCATTTTGACAGTAAGTGGCAAAATGGCCGCCGAAATGGTTTAGTTAACCACTTTAACTGCTAAATAAAAAAATTTAAAAATATAGTGGCAGTGACAGACCTCGTTTGTACAGAAGTGCTAAGTGGCTAAAGTGATGTTTAAAAAAAATAAAAATAATAATAATAATATTTTCAAAAGAGGAAGTAAAATGAACAAAGGTGATAAAAGTGTGCACACCCCAAATGGACTGCAGCTACGCTTCAAATTAGCCAATCACATTCGAACTCAATCTAAATGGATATTTGAAATTAGGGGTGTGTAGACTTTTTATTGTAAGTAATGATTTGACTCCAGGATCTGCTCACTGGGAAGTCGGTCGAGTTCGTTCATGAACTTGTCCTTCATGTGGTTGTAGTCGTGGCCGGGGTGATGCTCGGCGCGGCCGTGATGTTCCGTGCGGGGGTGCTCGTGGTGAACTTCCTCCGCCGCCTCCTCGGACTCCTTCTCGGGCAGCTCGGCGGCCCGCCGGGCCCGAAAGCCGGCGCTCCTCAGCAGCCTCATTGCCAGCTGCCAAAATACAGCACAGCTGCGTATGTACACTGGTGTAATCCCTGCGTCTGTCTGGAGCATGGAACATCTCTAAGCTAGAAGCTCGACATGGCTGACCCTAATCCCTCTGTTTGCCGCAAACACACACACACACACACACACACTTTCCCTCTAACATCTCCCTCTAGTTTTCTCTGCTTTTGTGCGCCCTCTGCACGCACGTATGGATTTAACTTGGCAATATTAATCCACACGCTGGAAATCTGAAAGCTTAGATGAAAAGTTGGCTTCCTTCATTATTCACCGCCAAATTTTGCATTAAAAAAAAAAGAAAGAAAATAATGCTCCGTTTTGACTGGCAGTCAGAGAAGTATTCATGTAATGTTATTATTGTGGTCGTAGTTGCCTCATTAAGTTACTTAAATTTCAATCTAGGGCTGCGCAATTACCGGTAATTGGAATTCAATTATAATTTCAACTATTACAAAATCAGCATAATTGTAAATCAACAACAACAAAAAGATTATTAATACAAATTGAGTTAAGTTTAAATTTATACATTTGAAACTTTTTTTTAAAATTTTAAAATAACTAAATTAATTTTGTTTCATCCAAAAAAACTTGCATGATTATAGTATTTCAAAGAATTTTATTTGTCTTAAAAATGTTTTACGTTTAAACATTTTCTTTTTTTGTACCAAAAAATAAAAGTCGTGATTTCATTTATTACCAAAATAATCGTGATTCATATTTTCTTCATAAATCGAGCAGCCCTATTTAAATCCATTTTTGATGCATACTATTTTATCAGCCTATATTTAATCTCATTCACTGCCAATGACGGCTATAAAAGTCAAACGTCTATTCGGTGGTACTTGGAGAATTAAGCACTTTTTTAAAGATGATAAATACTTTTAAACCACTCAAAACCAACAAAATCCACCTTACCTGCAGAAATGATTCCTTTATTCCCCTGATGCAACTTTTTTTTTTTGTTGGGGGTGAGGATTCAAGTTGTATTTTGGTGGCGGAAGCCCTCACATGCCCATCATTCCCTCGACACGACTGGCACACTCCCTGCGCCCGTTTGCATCAAAGCTAAAGCCCTGGCAAATCACTCGAGCAGTGTTGGGACTTAATCCCCCGCCTCCCTCCCCATCACGACTTCCCCTCCTTGTCATATTCAAATTGCTGACCCCACATCTGTTGCTTTCGGTTCAATTGAATGTGAAAAGTCTCCGCTTTTTTTCCCCACTCTACCACACATGCTGAATGATTTTTGTTTTCCTCAAAAGGTGGAAAAACATCCCTGAAATGACACTGGGGTTGCGTTCATCCATTAGACTGACCACTCATATTGCACCCAAGCCTTCGCTAATCTCCTCAGCGTAGCTTTGCGAGCACTCGAGCGGCAATCCAACAACAACTTTGATTCCGATTGGACATTGCGTACATCCCTACATTTAGAACTGTGTGGGATGTAATCCAGTGGCGCGTTGCCACATCTGGACATCTCAATGGCCACCGTGCAGCGGAGGGACATTTACTGTAATAAAACGATGACAAAGAAGAAAAAAAAGTTGTTAGTTGAAGTTGCCAATGAATTGTCGCAGAAGAAGTCCAATATTATGAGCCTTATAGACTCGGGTAATTGTGCTATTAGGCTTACCTCATTCACTGCCATTGACAGGCTATAGACGTCAAAAATTCATTTGAACTATTTCTATTAGTTTAACATTTTTTCCCACTTTTGTTAACAGGAGTATGAAAACCTAGATTTTTTTATTGTATTAGAACAGATATACAATTTGTGATTAATTATGATTAAAAAAAAATGTAATCGCCTGACGCTCCTAATTTTTAATAATCTTTTCTTACATTTTTTTTAAATTAAAAAATTAGAAAAAAATTATTACATTTCTTTTTTTTTTAAGAAAAGATTATTAAAAATTAGGGGCGTCAGGCAATTATTTTTTTTTATCGTAATTAATCGCATGACTTCACGAGTTAACTCACGATTAATCACAAAATGTATATCTGTTCTAAATGTACAAAAATACAATTTTTAGGTTTTCATACTCTTAACAGAAGTGAAAAAAATGTTAAACTAATAGAAATAGTTCAAATGATTTTTTGACGTCTATAGCCGTCAATGGCAGTGAATGAGTTAATGTATATTGGAGCCACAGAGTATTTATGCTACACTATTTTCTCAACTATTGCTCTCCGCTCCATTAGATGCTGTGCCAAATTTAATCACCAGGGGGTGTAGACGCCTCCTTTTTCCCCTTTCTAAGAAAGCGTTCTTGAAAAATCCATTCCTCTGAGTCACTTATCCTCACTAGGAAAGAAAGAAACAGTCTATAATGTTATATTTTGATATACTGTACTGTATACATAATATAATCATCCAGTTCCGAAGAGAGAGGGAAAAAAGAGACCAGCGAATAACTTTCATTTTCTTTGGTTGGCCACCAGAGGGCGCCACAAAATTGAGGGGGGATCACCTCTATAAGATAAGCATTACTGTACTATTAACTCTTCAAATGAAACAAACAAACAAACAAACAAACAAACCTAATATCGATTCAAATCACAAACCAATTATGTATTTCGACCCCTTTGCATATGAAAATTTGAACTCTAGTTGTTCGTTTTTACAGTTTATATTAAACTAACCAGAATTTAGCATTCCCACATGCCATATTAAATAGAACTAGTATGCGAATCAATATTTCGAAGCAATAACAGTGGTATCTAATCTGCATATTTACTAATTTTGTATTTATCTAACCTTTATTTATCCGGATTATAATTTGCAATGCCAACCAGGCTGCAGACAGCAGCGTAAAATAAATATCAGAAAATATTAGTTGTATGTTATATAAGCACGGTAATCTACAACAAATAATTTTAAATGGTTATTTTTCCTGTTAAATTGGTCAACGTATTATAAAGACAACGGTAGATTTCCAAGTGTAATATAAATCATAGCCGGAAGAGGGCGCCATATTTGGCAGCGGTATCTGTTTATGTTAAAGTAAAATGAAAATTTTTGTCTGACTTGTCATTTTCAAGCATTTATTTGAAGAAAATGAAAATAAACAGGCAAGCTATTCCACCCCCATAAAAAATAGAGCATTTATTGCATCAAGTGTGGGTGAAATAAAAGTATTTTTGACAAAGCACAATTCCCTGTGTATTAAGTGGAATATGTCTGCGCATCATTTAGGGTGTGTGCGCGCTTGCATGACTAGATTACAACGTGCGGCTGTGAAACACCTTCCTCCTCCTTATCTTTGCTGAAACATGTCATTTTGTAGGATTTTCAAACGGCCCAATGTCCAACTTTAAGCTAACTCAATAGCGACGAAACAAAGTCCCGCTTGTTATCTTTACTGTGTTGTATAATGTGACATAACAGGTCGTATTATGACATTTCTGAACATAAAGTCATTCGAAGAAAATATCAACCAAAAAAATTTGAGATGCTGGCATAGGTGAAGTTTATTCAATGTTTGACCATAGGAATGTAGAAAATGTGACTTCAGAGCACCATAGCTATTTTGAGGTATTCTTGGCTACAACTATTAAAATATTTAGCGTTCTTGATGGCACAAATGCAGGAAACGGAGGTTGATGATCGACTTTACAAGGTGTGCTTGTCAAAGAGGTATTCTCCCAAGCCGTGGCTTTCGGAAGCCGTGATGCGTTTCAGGCTGCCGATGTAGTCGCCCAACTTCTTGATGGTGTCGTGGCTGTCGACGAGGAAGTTCTGCTCGAGGAAGTCACAAAACTAGGGAATAAAAAAAAAAATGGAGTCGATGAGGGTGCAAAATGTTTACTCCCAATCCCAGTTGAAATTGTCAAATGTGTATTTAAAAATAACCACATCATTTTGTTGTTAGAAAAGTCCACTTAGCTTAATGCTAACAAGCAATGGAAAACTCAATAGAATGGTTTATCTTTAGCATGTTGGACTTACATGGGCGTCAAAATGGGTGCCAGCCTTGCCGTGCGCATCTAGAATACAAGTGTTCATGACTTTCTGGTAGTCCAACGAGAACGACATCGCATCCAGACCGCTTGCCCAATCCTCCTTGGTTGGTTTCTGTAGCCATACAGGTCACACGTGAATAAACATCACTTAACGCACGTGACAACAAAATGAAAACTTACAGCAATAGTCTGCAGCAAAATGCGCCCCCCTCTCATGTTTTGATACTCGAGCAGCTTCTCGGCCTGTTCTTGTTCCTTCCCAGAGAGCTCCAAGAAAAAACTGGAAAATTTATTTAGGGCTACATCATCCCTGTCAAAATACATGCCCTGTAAGAGAAAACAGAAGAGTATTCATGAGCTCAGCGCGGATTAATGAGAATTTACACCAACTAGAATCTCGATCTGCGCATTGTTTTTGTTTTTTTTAACAGTTGGGAGAAAAGTACCGAATCGTTAAACAATGTCCTGGACATGTGCATTCAAATGTTAGGACAAGGTCAAAGTTCACCCCTGGTAGTTCAGCCTAAAGCCGAACATTTCGATTTTACTAATACAAAATGTGTGCAAAAGTTACCAGAGAAAGGTAAGTGTAGGATGCATTAAGCTTGAGGTTGATAAGTTTGTTGATGTCGCCTTCACACTCAGCGTGGAGGTTTTGCCTCACCACAGACTGCATTTCCTAAAAACAAAAACAAAACAAAAAACTATACACGCTTAAATCGACGTTTGCGTAAACACGCGTATCTTAAGGTCAATACAGTCATTGAAAAGGCTCACCAAGAACTTGTAATATTTCACCCTTTCCCTCACTTCTTTTAGCTTGTTGTCGTTCCGTCTGTCACGTCCACCTTTTGGTCCGTGAATGCAAGTGAGACTCGCACCTTCTTTTAAAAGAGAACACAAAAAGGAAGGGGGGAGAAATGAGCAGGTAGCCTTGCGCAGCTAGCTGGTGGTTAGCTCAAGAGTAAGTTTCTACTGCCACCTGCTGTATTGGCGGGCTCATTGCATCTTGTGAAGCTCGACGTTTTTAATTAAAAGATAAAGATTTATATATATATATATATATATATATATATATATATATATATATATATATATATACACTTACCTTTCTCTGGTAACTTTTGCACACATTTTGTATTGTATTGTATGAAAAATCTCTCTCTCTCGCTCTCTCGCTCTCTCTCTCTCTCTCTCTCTCTCTCTCTCTCTCTCTCTCTCTCTCTCTCTCTCTCTATATATATATATATATATATAATTTTACCCATTTTGTACAGGTAGATTGATTTATTTTATTAAATGATTGATTATGGAAAAAAACAAAAATCGAAATAAAAATTGAGGATGACTTATCCATCCATTCATTTTTATGTAGTTTAAAAAAAAAGTTATTTCACAAGTGACAATACAACACTAAATTTGAAATCTATCTATCTATCTATCCATCTATTTATTAAAAAAAAAAGCCTCTTTGAATAACAGATTTTGAACGCTTTGGCGGTGATTAGTAAATCACATAATGATAAGAAACCGTTTTTTACAATGCTCACATTTCCTCAATATGACTATAAAGATGTGAAACAAATCAGACTGTAGCGATTTTGACGTACGAGTTGCGTTAATAAGGAAGTAACAGGCGGGCCAAAGGTCTTAGCGGTTGTAAAAGGGCAGAAGCAGAGCCTTGCAAACATGACAAGGGACCAGAAGTTACCAGAGGCGGTTCGGAATTAAGAGGAAACACTGCTGCGATGGAGTTAAGACCGACACTTTCACTGCCAGCCTTAATTGCTGCTTAAGTTTTTATTTACAACTCCCCGCCGCAAAGTTTTTGCCTTAGACAAAATGACTTTGTTTGTGGAGAATTTAAACCGTGGTCACCTGTTGCTGTGTGTTATCTTGAATCTGCTTTGCGTAAGTTCCACTTCCACTTTGGTAAACATTGATACTGTAATATATTGAAGGGGGGGGGGGGGGGGAGATAAGGCTCAAAATATTTCAACAATTAATTGAGAATATATTTTTGACACAGAAAGAAGGCGATAAAGGAGGAAGTAACAAACACGTACAGTGCGTTATCGGATTTTATTGTGCTTCGTTTATTTTTAAATCCTACATACACCTGAGAATTTATTTATTTTTTATTTTTTTACAATTGAGGTTTATGTTTTATTGCGTACAAATAATTGTACTGTTCTAGTAGATTTTTTTTTCAGGTACAGTATTTATATTGTATATAATAATAAAAAAGTACTTAAAAAAATTTTTTTTTACATGAACATAATGAGTTGATCCAGTACTATTTTGTGACTACGGGGAATTCCCATCTCACATTGTGTTCTCAGGGTGCCTCCAACTCACTTGAAACGTCAACATGGCACACAACAGTGAGCAACGCAAACGTCACCTCGCTTTTCACTCCCACCTTGACCAGCCTCATCACCACCAACCAACGTAAGGACGAGCTGCTGTTTCTCACCGGTGATATTTGGCCTTTTTAACCTGATGACCTTTGACCCCCCCCCCCCCCCGTTAGCTCCTGAAAATGTTGATGACGTGACTGTGCAGGATCAAAACGAAACCAGTATAACACTCAAGTGGGATAAGGTCAACAATATCTCCACATACTTCCTATTATACGACCTCGATGGTAGTGAGAAGGAGGAGAGTGCGAATGCTTCCGCATATCCGACGCATGTGACGCATGTGGTCGCTGGCTTGTCTGCTGGGAGAAAATATCGTTTCCGGATCATCACTGAGTTTAAAGGAGCAAACAGCTCTGGATTTGTATTTTCTGCTCCCACCGGTAGGTCGCCTATTGTTGATTCATTTTGGAATCGCAGGAAGTCAAACAATCGTGACATCTGCTTTTCCATCGCAGCGCCTGTAAATGCAGAAGGCCTCAAATCCATTCAAAGAAATACCAGCAGTATAACTTTGCAGTGGGAAAAGGTGGAAAATGTCAACTATACTGTTGTGTTTGGTGACACGGAGGAAGACGTCGGGGCGCGGGAAGTGACGCACGCCATCACCGGACTCACAAGCGGGACTAAATATGCGTTTACGCTTTTCACTGTGTTTGAGAGCATCCGCAGCAGTGGGAGGAGCCTCGTTGCTGTCACAGGTAAGATGTCAGTTAGTATGCGAGGGGGGGCGGGGGGGAGTTCAGGTACTTATGTTTATAAAAAAAAGAAAGAAAAAAAAAAGTAAAGAACTTGTGTTTGGAGGCGAAAGCAAGCACAAAGAGTTGACATCTGAAAAAAAAAAAATCAATGACATCATCCATTATTAATCTTGACTATCATCACTTTATCGTCGACTACAAAAATTCTAAAATTGGTTAAAAAAAAAAAAGTCAATTATACACCAGTTTCACACAAAAGAAAATAAATCACATATCACATGTTGTTTAAGAGCTAGCTAACGCTGGCTCAACTTTTATGCTATCAAAATAATGTATTCTCCTAGCTTTTGCGATATAAAATTAAAATTTAGCTAATCATCACATTAGCATCGACGACAAAAATTCTAAAATTGTTCAACTCTTACTGTCAGTTATATAAATGACCCGTCTCAGTAACAAAACTAAAAAAAAATCTACACACACAAATATGTTTCCTCTTTTAGTAACACAACAACAAAAACATCACATTACGAATCACATGTTGTTTAAGAGCTAGCTAGCGCTGACTAATATGTTCCCATATTAGCGTTGATGACAAAAATTTGGAAAATCTTCAACCATTACAGTCAATTATACACAATACCTGTTTCAGTAACTTGCCACACAAAATATTTTCTTTCTTTTATTAACTCACCAAAAAATTACATCACACAGCACATTAATGTTAGCTGTTTAAGAGCTAGCTAGCGTTGGCTTTACTTTTATGCTATCAAAATAATGTTAAACTATAAAAATAATGGTAGAACCTCTACTGTCAACTATATACAATAATTGTTTCTGTAACCAAACAAAAACTTTTCAGCACTCAATAGTTTCCCTCTTTTATTAACTCACTCAAAAATGACACCATTTAGCACATCTTGTTTAAGAGCTAGAGCTAGCCTTAGCCCAACTTTTACACTATCAAAATAATTGCGTTCTCATAGCTTTTGCGATATGAAATGCTAATTTAGCTCATGCTAACCACTGAAAAACACATTCTAGTATGTTTCTAGAGATTTTGAAAGCTGGTGGCTTTTAATTCACACACACTTTTGTAGCCAGCAACAAGCCTATTTTGATAAAGAATAGACAATACAGTTGTTTTTTTTCTTTAATTTATTATTAATTTTCTTTTTCAGCTCCCAAAAATGTTGCACATGTGCACGTGCTAAACCAAACTGTGAGCAGCATCACCCTGTCATGGGACAAGGTTGGCGCTAACTCAACATACATCCTCCAACATGGCAACCACAGCACTCACGTCGAGGGCAAAAACTCCAAATCCACGTCGGTGACACACAAAGTCCCTTCACTTGCCGCTGGGACAAAATACAACTTCACTCTCATCACCGTGTTCGAGAACATTACCAGCACTGGGTTCGCGTTTGACGCAGCGACGGGTATGGAGCATGCGAGAATCCTGCCGTTGCATTTAAGATGTCTTTGAACTGTTTTGTTGTCATTAGCGCCCTCCATGGTGGCTGCAGTCCACGTGACGGAGCGTTCCGAGACCAGCGCGACTCTCGTGTGGGAGACGACGAATCCAAACTGGAGCTACTTGCTTCACATCGACGGACAAAACGTCACAGTGGCGCCAAACGGCTCGTCAAATGTATCCCGTTTGTTGATATTACAACCCGGGATGGATTATCCATTCACTGTCGTTACGTTGTTCTCCGGGTTGGCTAGCGCCGCTTATAAAGGCTTCTTCGTAACAGGTATCGGAAAGACATTTCTGTCGGTGTGTCGTGAAATGAACGTTTTAAGGAAAATTTTCAAATCGTTTTCTCTTCAGCCATAAATTGCGGCAATGTGACCTGGCGTGTGACCACGTCGTCAATCCAAGGGACAGTTGCGGGATTATTCACAAACGCAACAGCCTCGAATGGCTCGTCCCCTCACGTGAGTCCCGAAGGTCAAAACGTGTCGTTTTCCGGCCTTTACCCGGGCGCCACCTACAACGTCCGGCTCGAATACCGAACAAATTCCGCTCACTTTCTGCAATGTCAACTCAAACTGACAACCAGTAAGTACCGACCAGATCTAGTTGGGTGTCACTTCATTTCCAAATCCTGTACGTCTTTCCACTTGTTTAGTTCCGCCGGATTTAACAGCTCACTGTGAGTACTGGGATTCAGGCTACTCTGTCTTTATCGTCTGGGATACGCCAGACGGGATTTGGACTGCCGTAGAGGTGAATGTGAGCGGACAGATGCACACAGTGTCGGGTATGGAACAAGGACAAATCAAAATAGGCGGATTTCAACCCGCGAGAACGTACGAGGTGTCTCTGTCGGCACTGTCGGCGACTGCGAGGAAGTCCGAACCGTACGTTTTTCTGTGTTCTACCGACCCTCGTGGTGAGTTCACCTCGCTGCAGCGCGATCGCAAATATATGTCGTCATAAAAGCGTTTAATGATGTTTTTTCGTCCTTCTAGGGGTCATTGCAGGGTCAGTCGTCGCCGTCCTGCTTTTTAGTGCCCTGTTGGGTTTGGCAATATTTGTTTTAACAAAAAGACAAAATATCATCAGGTAGGTGCCGGCGTGTCCTCGATATGTGTGAATGTCTAAGATTTGCTTTTTTAATTTTTTTTAATTTGTATTTATTTATTTATTTTAAGGAAGAAAAAGTCATTAGTTGGAGACGGCACAGTTTCAACAAAAGAATCCAAGTACGTTATTATTATTATCTTACTCTGAGATTGAAAATTTTGACCAGGCTGCCTATGCTGTATGGTGGGAATAGTCAGGTTTCCATCCAAATGTTTCAACATGTTTATGCGAATTTTGTAAAAATGCGCAAAACGGACGTGCGACTTATGCCCGTTTCCATCCGCTCCCTTTTTTTTTTTTTTTTTTTGCGAATATGCGCCGCGAGATGACGTTGTAGCGACGGAACTTTGGGACAATAGGGAGTTCCAGGTGGGAATGTTGGTTTTGACGGACTGAACGGAAGTAGTTTATCTTGTTAGCTTCCCTCCCGCATGTAAGTGAAGTGTGTCGTTACATTGAGAGCTAATGTTAGTAAAGCCATCTAAAATTGCATTCAATGTTTTTTTCTCTAATTAATTATAAAAAGAATCGTGTTTATTTTTCTCCCCAAACATATTTTACTTTATCACCCGCCATTTATTGTGACTACAAACGTGCGACGTATATCCGGTCTTGTAGTCGCTTATTGGTAAAACCTGTTTCCATCCTCAAAATGCGCATTTTCCTTTTTTCGATACGCTTCAAAAAACACCCCTCCAAGCGTAATTTGTTGTTGTTTTTTTGGGGGGGCCTTTTTCACAATTATTGAAAATTCGAATAAAAATAGGTGGAAGGAAACCCACCTATGATATAATTAATAAATTAAAAAATGGGTTCAAGCGGTTTAGTTCAAGTTGACTGTAATTTTTTTTTTTTTTTAAACTAAACACAAAAGCGAATTACATTTGTATTTCAAACAATCCCAGAGCCAATCCCTTAGCCTGCTAGTTTAAGGCTAATGCTAACACAGGAAAGGCAACTTTATTTATACCGTGCATTTCATACACAAGATAACTCAATCTGCTTCCCATGGTTAAACTACAACATCTAAAGGGAAAACAAACATCTAAAGGCAAAATGATTTAAGGCTTAAGAAAAAACAAACATAAGATTTTACTACATTTAAAAGCCAAATAAAGAAAAAAAGGTAGGACACGCCCTGCTGCAATACGATTGGCTGCTGCATTTAGGCAGGAAATAAGTACCGTAGTGTGCACAACTTTTTAATCATGCCATTACAATCTATATTTTTTAAAACTATTTTTAATAGTAAAATTAAATATTATATACTTTAAATCCCCCCATTCCCCCAGTAAAAACACAGTACAAAATTCCTATTCTGATTTGGCTTTTAAAGTCAGTGACAAAAGACCATTAAAAGCTGGCAATTTTCCCCTCCTGAAGATCAATCGTGAGTTCATCACTGCTTTTGCGTAAAAGCAGTGATGTCACGGCATCGCCTCAAAGCTCAACTCATTTGCCTAGTAATGTTAATCTGATATCACCTCGCGCTTTTCAAAGACGACAAGAGACATGCGGGGATAGCTGTGATCTTTTCGCAACACATTATTAGCCAGCGCTCGCATTCGCATGCAATTGAATGGTCGCTGCATGGGATCCCATTACTCCTATTTGATTAACAGTAAAGTGAAATGCTTGTTCTCTTCTCCTTCCAGAGATGTCTCCGTTGCGGATTTTCCCGGACACTTCCACAAATTGAGTTTGGATAAAAACAGAGGTTTCAGCGAGGAATATGAGGTGATTAAAAACAACAACAAACACAGACAATGTGTTTAGTTAGTGTAACCCTTTGACCTTCTCGTACAGAACCTCGCCGTTGTCGGCATCGAGCACACTCAGAACGCCGCTCTGGTGCCTGAAAACATGGAGAAGAATCGCTTCACCAACGTCCTGCCGTGTAAGTGCGCGATGGCCGCTGAGCAAAATGTCAACCCCTTGTGGTCAACGTTTTTCCCTCACTCGCGACAGATGATTGGAGCAGAGTGAAGCTGCAAACGGCAAACGGCAACTCGGCCTACATAAATGCCTCGTACATGCCAGTAGGTGCTGCTTTTAACTGATAAACGCACTTGTCAATTCACCATCATCACAATTATTGAAATGATTATTATACATGAATGCAGTGCATTCACAATTGTTATTACTTTTCATCGATATAACTTTTATTCCTTGGGTTTACGTTTTTAGCGTGAATTGGGTGGTCCTCGGGGTCTTTTTTAATTTGTTTTTAAATTAGGTATGTTTTTTATTTTTTAACAAATTCACTGCCGTTGACAGCTGTAGATGTCAAAAAATCATTTTAACTATTTCTATTAGTTTAAGAAAAATTCCACTTTTGCTAACAAGAGTATGAAAAGCTAGAATTTTTTTTTAAATTGTAAATTTAGACCAGATATAAAATCTGTGATTAATCGTTAGTTAACTAGTGAAGTTATGTAATTAATTACAATTTTTAAAAAATTAACCGCAAGACGACCTAATTTTTAATAATCTTTTCTTTTTTTAAATAAAATAAAAAATAAAAAGATTATTAAAAATTAGGGCGTCAGGCGATTATTATTATTTTTTAATTGTAATTAATCGCATGACTTCAATAGTTAACTCACAATTAATCACAAATTTTATATCTGGTCTAAATATACAATACCCCCCACCCCCACCCCCTAGGTTTTCATTCTCTTGTTAACAAAAGTGGGAAAAAATGTTAAACGGAAATAGTTAAAATGAATTTTTGACGTCTATAGCCGTCAATGGCAGTAAATGAGTTAATTTGTTTTTAAATCATGTTTTTTTTAATTTTAATTTAATTATTGTACTTTAGTATTTTATTTACTCAATTTTTTTAGTTGGTTTTAAATTATATAATATAATAGTTAAATAAAATGTGTGACACTACAGCGGCTATAACAAGTCTACACACCCCTGTTAAAATTTGCTAGTTTTCGATTTTCAAAGGAGGAAAACAAAGTGGAATACAATGTGGAAGGCTAACTGGTCATTTGATCAAACGACGACACATCTTCACCTCGTCAGGGTTACAACAACAGCCGAGAGTACATCGCCACTCAGGGTCCTCTGCCGTCCACGGTGGGCGACTTCTGGAGGATGATCTGGGAGCTGAGAGTCAACGCCGTCGT
Organism: Vanacampus margaritifer; assembly: GCF_051991255.1. Taxonomy (NCBI): domain Eukaryota; kingdom Metazoa; phylum Chordata; class Actinopteri; order Syngnathiformes; family Syngnathidae; genus Vanacampus; species Vanacampus margaritifer. The sequence continues at coordinate 5,687,252 of NC_135449.1, forward strand.
CATGGTAACCAACTGCAAAGAAGGACGATGGGTGTGTTTTCTCACTGAACGGTCACACAGATTAACTTAAAAAAAAAAATAAATTATTTCCAATGATGTCATGTTTTCCCCAGACTAAATGCGAATGTTACTGGCCTGCACGTGGAGAGACTTGTCTTCATCAAGAGCTGAGCATCACCACCACATCCGAACAGCAAGACACCAACTGGACGTTGAGGGAATTCCGAGTGAAACATGTAAACGGCAGCGTTAGCAGTAAAACGGCAAATGTAAAAAAAATAAAAAATAAATAAAAAGTTTTTACTCTGAATTTGATTATTTGATAGAAAAACGGCACCGAAGAGAGGACGGTAAAACATTTCCACTTCACCGCCTGGCCCGACCATGGAGTCCCTCAGGGCACGCACGTCCTGATCCAGTTCAGGGGACTCATTAGGGAGCACATGGACGCAAACGGGACCAGAGCCCCGCCCACTGTGGTTCACTGCAGGTATGCTTTCAAAAATCTCACCGTGTCGAGAGATGCGCCCAATTTTCCGAGGAATCACATGAATATTTTTCCTATCTCGACTTTATCGTGGTATCCTATTTGTCTTTTAGCGCGGGAGTGGGCAGGACGGGCACCATCATCGCCTTAGATGTTCTGCTTCAGCAGCTGCACCGAGACAAGGAAGTTGGCATCAACAGCTTCGTGCACAGCATGAGAATGCGCCGGCCGCACATGGTGCAGACGGAGGTATAACGCCGGTAAATGCTCCTCGAACCCGAGTGCTAAATTCTGACGCTGGTCTCTTTCCAGTCCCAGTATGTTTTCCTGCACCGGTGCATCATGGACTGTCTGCAGTCTCAAGAGGAGACCGATGAAAACGTATACGAGAACGCGGACGTCATTTATGCCAACGCCACCGCACTACGGGAGTTTAACACAACGGCAATTTGAAGCAGAATGGTACAGTTTTTGCTACTACATCTTATTTAAATCAATATGTGCTTTGTTTTTAAGTAATATAAAAGAAACCATGTGTATATTCACTGCACGCTTGACTCTAGATTTCCATCCTTCATTTAAAATAACACACCAGACAACCAATCATGTTTAAAAAATATTCTATTGACAATGACATGAGCTTTGGTCACATTTTCAAAAAATGTAAAAAATAATAATAAATACAATTAAAAGCTGTTGTGCTTATGTTCCATTACATCCAAATGTTATTGTCAGCAGAATGCCGGTTTTCAATAGCTACCAAATACTTAATTGTGGCATTTAAGCACAAACTATGAATCTTAAGTTTATGTTAAAAACTGATTTAGAATCAGTATACATTATTGTTGTCTGAACATTTTGCACAGGAGTTATTTTTGAATAAATGTTATGTTTGTTGGGTTAGTTAGATTAAAATCAATTTCAAATCGTAGTCGTCCTGTATAAATAAAATAAAATGGGCCAGAAGAAACATCCTACTTCCTGCATTGAAAAACAAACAAACATTGTCATTCAATGTGACATCATCATTCTAGTTCCTTTTTAACTAAATCTACCACTGAAGTTATAATCAATAATATCCTGTCGAGCTTTCAGGGCATCCGAGCAAATCCCCGCCAACTCGCTGCGCGGGTTTCTCGGCTGGGGGTCCTCAAACATCTCGTGTCCTTGCGGCAGGGGGACCGAGAACTTCATGGCTATGTTGTGCAAGACGCAGCAGGCCTTTATGACGTTGGTCAACTTGTGCTGCTCGAACCCGAGTTCGGTCAAGCACCTGAAGCGCCATTTCAGGGAGCGCACCATGGCCCGCGCCACCTCGTGGATCTTGGCGTGGGCCGCGTTGAACTTCATCTGCGCCTCCTTGACGGGGTGGGGCACGGGGGTCAGGACTCGTTTGCTTAAGTCGTAGCCTTCGCCTCCTGTGGGGACAAAAGACGATTACAATTCAGGGCGAAAATACTGATAAAGTTTCAGGATTATGGGGCGGTTCGTGAATCACCCCCCTCCCCCACCACTATAATATAACCACCTGCAGCATTCAGCACCCTTACCTATAACCCAGTACCGCCCATAGAGTTCTTCCTCGATCTCTCGCCCTCTAAACGACGTGCCCCACAAATCTTGCTCGTGGGTGCCGCCCGCGCAACATTGCTCCACGCTCAGGATGTTCCCATCCAGGTCGCAAATGATTTGACACACCACGGACGTGAAGCCCAGCGAGTTGACGTACAACTCGAGCGGCCCTTCGGTGATCTTGAAGTGAGCCGGAGCCAGCAGGCCCAGCACGTCCGGGATCCCGCAGAAGTCCTCCACCATGTGGGCCATGTCTATTTTGGCTCTGCGCGTGAGCGGTAACGTGATGAACTGATCCGACAGGCCGGCCAGAACCTCGGACACGGTGATGACGATGTCGTCGCAGTTGGTCTTCAGGTCGAAGCGGTTCCTCAGGGCGGCGGAATGAGAGCCGCGCGCGTAAAAGTTGAGCGTCAACATGATCATCGCGTCCAAGGAGAGGGAGGTAAGCAGGAATTTCTTCATGCGGATGCGCACGATGTCGGCGACGAACTCCAGGCAAGCGCGCGTGAGGTGGAACATCTCGAACAAAGTGGCGTCGTCGTAGCAGTCGAAGCAGCTGCGGGACTGCGAGTCCACCTCCTCGTCGTGGCCCACGAGCTCCGCCTGGACCGCGAACCACACCGGCAGAGGGTCCGACATCTTTTCGCCGCTAAGAGAACTTTAAGAACGAACTAAAAAGACGCATTTAGAAAATCCAAGTGAGGGTTATGACAGGAACGGCGAGTTCCGGATGTCAGCTTTGTTTACCACCTCCGTCGGCAACTTGCGCTTAGAAATGCTCATTATCGCCCCCGCGTGGCTGGAGTGCAAACAGCGGTTGCAAAAGCACCGTTTGCACCAACCAGTGGAAGTAGATACAGTGCTTGTTTTATCTGGTGAAATAAGTATTAATTCAACACCTTTACTTAAGTAAAAGTATAAACTGAAATGTTCGTAAGTACATTTGTTATCATTTTTTAATTGTCGCTTTGTCGGCAAGAGTTGCGTTTGCAAATGCTCATTATCGCCCTCCTGTGGTTGAAAGCGGAGGTGGCAAAGGTACTGACTGGTGAAAAGTAAAAATGCGGATTCAACTATAACTTAAAAATATATAAAAACGGACTTGTCATAAGTACAAAAGTAACAATGATTTATGTACATTACTTATCTTCTGTGAATACTGAGCAGTAAACAGCCACTTGAATATGTTGAATGCTTTTCAGCATTCGAAAAGGACACCAACAGAATTCCATTCTTATATTTACATGAGCCTTATAATTTTTAATTCTATGTTCCTATTCCCGTTTCACAAACTAGAATGTGTGACATACACAATACATGCACTTGAATTAAATTTAAGTCTTACAATTCTCAAGTTATTTTGTGCTTGTTAGTTTTTTTCCTTCCACATTCCAAATACATTATTCATTAACCTTGATTCCCTGACCTTAATTAGGCCAAGCAATGTATAAAAATATTATTTTTCCCCCCTAATCATCGGGAATAATTCTCAAGCAATTTTATGTTAAAAGACAACATCAGCAAAAACAACACAACAACCATTGCACAATCAAAGTCATTTAATAGGAGCTGTCACATGTTTACTATTTTACATTCAAAAACAAATGGTTGGTTTGTTTACAACTTGGGTGACAAGTAGAACATTTTATTGACGTCACTGATAGCAACATCCTTCAGTCTTGGTATTTGACCCTTCCGGGCGACTTCGCTCATCTGGCTTTGTGCAAACCCATCTGAAATATGGTTGAGAGAGGATGATGTATTTTATATATATATATTTGTTTTTCAATTCATAATTAAAAGCTTCAATACAAAGGTTCGTACCTGTAACGTTGTCCAGAGAGTCGAGTGGTGCTGTATTGTACAGATTGATTCCAAATAGCAATACGACGGAGACGGTTATTGCGACCAGCAGATAAATTGGCGCAGCGAGAGCCCAATATCTACAAGACATGATGCAAATTGTTGGGAAGAAAAAAATAATAATATGTGGCATAGAAATGACTGAAATGAAATGTCTGTTTACTTTTGAGGCCAGTATGTGAGTCCGACTGAATGAAGCCACTCCTCCGGTATGTATGCCCAAACGCAATACAGAACTTTTGGGTGGAAATTCGTGATAATTAAAGGACAGACATAACGAACACAACTTGATGAGTTACTCAATTCTAACACGGGAACAAGATGTTTTTTTCTTTTATTTTTTTCTTTACCGAAGCCAAACTGTGATCCAAGGAACAGGACAAAGCCATAGATGGCCCTCTCAGGTAGAGGAGAGGGAGTGTTTTCCACCATGATCTGAAACACACATCAAAATAACAAAGGAAGAGAAATTTTTTTTTTAAAGCATTGCAATAAAACGGATGAAAATAATAATCCAAGACGCTTTGCTATGTATTTACACATGAACCCCCAAAAGTCGAAATCAATCAAACCGTAACATGATAATTGACAAACTGAATTGAAGAAACTGTTTAAAGCAAAGCAAAAACAGATTTAATACGAATGTGGGGGGTAAAACTGAACAAACCTGTCTTCGTTTACATGGTTGTCATTTTTGTTTTCTAGAGTTCAGTATTGTCGCTCGATTGCTTTTGTCTACATTTGTCCGTGTAATACTTAACACGGTGGGAAACAGTTACCAACAAATGGTTCTATATTTAAAAGGTAAATAAAATACTTAGAATGAATATAAATACGTTACTATTTTTATTTTACAAATAACTTTGAATAGCTATTATCTGCTATACATTGCTGGAGGCGTGTTTGTCTTCGCGATGCTCAGATTAGTTTCCGCCGAACACATTTGACTGTTACACCAACCGGAAGTCGCATTTCTGCATGTCTGGCGCATGGTTTTTAGTAAGTGAGCGCCTGTCCACGCACGTACCACGCTTATTCGAACAATTTATTCTTCTTTTGAAGTTCACTCGGTAATCTGACACGACAGAAGCAATTTTACAAGCGTGTCACAGAAATCTACCCATGACGTAGAGACGACAAGAGCCGCGTGGACACGAACTAACTTCTTACCGAGCTTGGTTTGCAAAGTGTTCCGGTCAAAGTAATGTCTAAGATGAAGCCGAATAAAAAGAAGCAGCACTCCTCCGATCAACACAAATACTATTTGAAAAACAAAGAGAAGCGCAGGAAGATACAAACACACTTTAAGAAGAAAGTCGTGGAGGAATTAAAGGGTCCAAGGCAGGTAAAACCACCAGAAGATCCCAAACAGTTTTCTGCCAACTGGAAAGCATTAGAAAAGGTACGCCTTGTTGTGTGCATGCCATCAAATGCGTATATTTTGTTATTCCAGAGAACAGTCGTTTCCACCATGTTTTACATCAATTTACATTGAATAGAAAATGAGCAGTGTTGACATAACCATATGTCCTATTCAACACTACCATTGCCGTCCACAGCATTTAAAGTCCGAGCAGACTAGGACGACAAATGAGCCATCGACGTCCCAACAACAGCCCAATAATGGCGCTCTGGGAGAAAAGAAAGGCAAACCATTCAAAAGTGCTCATCGCCACAATACCTCCTCCACTAAGACTGATTCAGGACAAAAAGCCAAACACAAAAATGTTGACCGCAAGGCTAAAATTCCTGTCGCGTCGGACGCCAAACAGCCAGCTGCGGTTAAACGGAAAAAGGAGTTTAAAGCAAATGGCGGGGACGCGGCCAAGAAGCAGAAAGTCGAGGCGAAAGAGTCCAAACCTACAGAGTGAGTACACGACAATGCGTCGTTTTGACTTAAAATGCAAACATTGTTCTAATGATTGCTTTGCACCCTTGCAGAGATGACTTTTGGTTCGATGACGTGGACCCCGATGACATCGAGGCGACGGTGGGGCCGGAGGCGGCGGAGATCATGAGGAGGAGGAATGGCGTTCGAATAAAAGAGACCGAGAGCGCTCTAGTCAAGGAAAAAGCTTTTGAGGGGTGAGAGGTCACCGTCCTCACATTCCACACTGTAGTATCTGTGACTCAACTGCTTGCTCGCCGTCAGCCTCACCAGAGCCGTCGCCATCGACTGCGAGATGGTCGGCGTCGGTCCCGGCGGGGAGGACAGCATCTTGGCGCGCGTGTCCCTCGTCAACCATTTTGGGAAGTGCGTCTATGACAAGTACGTGAAGCCCAGCGAGCCGGTGACGGACTACCGGACGGCGGTCAGCGGCATCCGACCGCAGGACATCGAAAACGGTGAGTCCGGAATCAGAATCCTTTGATTGTCATTGTAGAGGAAGATGCGATGAAATTCAATATGGTTGTCCAAGAGACATAAAAGAAAATAGAGAGGGACCGATATGTTTTTTTTTTCAGGGCCGATACCGATTATTAGTAGTCAAGGACGCCGATAACCGATATTTGGAGCTGATGTTCATTTTCCCTAAAAGGGAAAATATTGACATAAAAAATCTTGACTACCATTGATGGCTATAGATGTCAAAAATTAATTTGAACTATTTCTATTAGTTTAATATTTTTTTTCTACTTTTGTTAACAAGAGTATGAAAACCTAGATTTTTTATTGTACATTTAGAACAGATATAAAATAGTGAAGTCATGCGATTAATCACGACGAAAAATTTTAATTGTTTGACGCCCTAAATTTTTTATTATCTTAAGTCGCATCAGGCTATTATTTTTTTTTAAATTTGAATTAATCGCATGACTTCAATAGTTAACTCACGATTAATCACACATTTTATATCTGTTTTAAATGTACGAAAACATTTTTTTCCTAGGTTTTATACTCGTTTACAAAAGTGGAAAAAAATGTTAAACTAATAGAAAAAGTTCAAATGCATTTTTGACGTCTATAGCCGTCAATGGCAGTAAATGAGTTAAATGTTTAAGTATATGTTTAGGGTTTGCAAAATATTGGTGGAAAAAAAAATCTTAGTCAATAGACATCTTTGTTTTACAAATCTTCCAGGGGCAGTAGCATGTCTTTAAGTAAAGTAAATATAAATAAATGTTGTTTGTTTCAGTAAATAATTTTTTTTTTTCAAACTATTCTGTAGTATTAAAATTTTGCTTATCTTAGTTTTTAATTTCAAACAAAGCACCAGAAGCATCGATGACAATTGCAATCGATTATTTATCACCCTGAACATTTTACTTTAAATGGATTTATTATCGGCTGTATGATTCTTCAAAATGGTTCGCCAGCCAAAAAGCTGAATATCGGCCCGTCCCTAGAAAAAAAGGAAAACATCATTTTGGATCTACAAAAACGTTTGCTAAATAACTATTTGTCTCCTGATTACAGGCGAGGCCGTAGCGACTGTGCAGAAGGAAGTTGCTGCGATCCTGCATGGAAGAATTGTGATCGGTCACGCCATACACAATGACTTGAAGGTAGCCAAGGAATAGTTTTCAAAATCCTTTCCGTCTTCTTATTTTGTATTTTATTTTAAGATCTTGCTACTGGATCACCCGAAAAAGAAAATCCGAGACACTCAGAAGTATGAACCCTTCCGGAAGATTGTCACGGTACGAGCAGTGCACACGATCCACGCCACATAATAAAATACATTCTCAGATGACCCATTTCTTTTTTTTTTTGACTTCTTTTAGAGAAAACGACCCTCGCTGAAAGTGCTCTGTCAGCGAATTCTCAACGTCAAGGTCCAGCACGGCGAACATTCCTCGGTGAGTCGTCAACTTTTTGCTTCAAGGCTGAAAATCTTCCATTTTTTTTTATTATTCGAATTCTAATCGATTTCGTTAGATCTCAAAATAGGAATCATTTTTGAAATTCCTCGTTTGCACCCGAGTCTGACCGTGCATTGTGGTCCAGGTCCAGGATGCGCAGGCCACCATGAGGCTGTACACGCTGGTGAAGAAACGGTGGGAGGCCGACATCAAAAACGGCACGCGGGACAAACGCCCAAAGCGCAAGCGCAAAGCACCCAACCGGGCCAACGAGCCTCGTGTCGCAGGTTTGTCGTTCTAACGTGAAAGACGCTCTACGGCTTGTTTTGCCTTCTTGGAACCCGGAAGAAACATTTTCTGGTGAGGTTCCAATCAAACTGCAAATAAGTGATGACTTGAGGAAAACGCACCAAACAAAACAAAAGGCACAGAAAAAAAAAATCATATTCATACTTTGTTTCTGGAATTTTTACATAAACACATTTTAAATAGTGTATGTTGATTTGGGACAGTTTTTCCCTCATTTGTGTGTTTTATGTTATGTTCTTTTCCTGCTTGCCTCGACTTGTACAGTATCTGTACAGTTTGAATAAAATCATTATTTACGGTACACCAAATGCGCCGCTGAATTTTGAAATGTATACATTTTTCACTGACAAATATTAAAAGTGAAAACCAAAAATATCCATGGACAATACCATCATATATTGCAATTAGAGTTCCTTTTAAAAAGTCACATTCACTGCCATTGACGGCTATAGACGTCCAAAAATTATTTGAACTATTTCTATTAGTTAAATTTTTTTTTTCCACTTTTGTTAACAAGAGTGTAAAAAACGTGATTTTTTTTGTACATTTAGAACAGATATAAAATTTGTGATTATTCGTGAGTTAAGTCATGCGATTTAATTACAATAAAAAAATAATAATCGCCTGACGCCCCAAATTTTTTATATAGATATTTTTTCAAAGATTAAAAAAAATGTCTAGGTTTTCATACTCTTGTTAAAAGTGGAAAAAATGTTAAACAAACAGTTAAAATGATTTTTGGACGTCTATAGCCGTCAATGGCAGTGAATGAGTTAATGTCAATAATACCACCGCTCATTATTCTTTTTTGAAAGCATAGCATAGGTCTAGTAATCGCTAATTATGGTCGTGCCTTCACGGGAAGCCGATATGTTTTGCCGCCATCTTTTTGCCACGGATACCCGAAAGAGAAGAACTTTTGCAAACCTCGTTAGCGTCTGGCGCTGCTTGCAGATCGCGCGGGTTGACCGCCGCTTACCTTCCGCAGCTTTGCGCTAGCTAGCTTGTTGCTAGCTTCGCCCGCTAGCTGCCCTTGTTAGTTAGCCTACTTGCTAGTTCACGTTTCAAAATCATTGCATTGTATGAGTTCACCACTAGATGGCACTAAATCCCGCACTAACATTTGATCAAATTGTCAGTTAAAAAAAAAAGTCTTGACTTAAAATTTTGCTTTTGTTTTTAGCCCAAACTATATCACAACACAATTTTTAGTTCTGAATGTTGAGCCTGTTAATATTTATTCATGTCACTGCTGTATTTACATGAACTTGTACTGCTGGTATTTTGTGCAATCCACCAAAAAGAAGAAGCACAACAATGGAGGACATCCACCATTTTGTGTTAATTTCCCCTCACGTGCTTGTCTGAGAAGACGACGAGCTTCCTTGAGGATGGCATCAAATTTTGTCTTCTTGTGACAACATTTTCAGCAAACTCCACTTTGGTAAGGAATCCAAAATGTGGTACCAAAACATCCATTTGACTTGGCTGTCATGTATTTTTTATTTTTTTTTTGTACCTCCAAGGAGATTCTATCTGTGTTGAAAAATGGATTTATTATAATTATTTTCATTTTCATAGACTGATTTTTCGACCCCCCCCAAAGTGTGAGCGTGCTCGGGTCGTCCGCTCGTTGGCTTCCCTCATGCGTGCTGTTGACTAATGCCGGCGTTTTGAGTAAGAAGCCAGTTGAGCATTCAGTATTTATGCGAGCTTGATGAACAAACGCAGTCAGCTGCTTAACTCGCAGCGCTGCCGTTGCTTCCGCTAAGTGCTGGCGAACATCCCTCCTGTGAACGCCGTGGCCTTAAAAAGTCCCCGTGCAAGTGTTGTGCATTAGGCCATTAACGCATTCGCTGCCATAAATTCATAAAAAAAACAACAGATTAGTAAAAACTACACACATTTTATATCGGTTCTAAATATACACCCCAAAAAAATTCTAGGTTTTCATATTCTTGTACTAACAAAAGTTAACTAATAGAAATAGTTCAAATGAAATTTTGACGTTAATAGCCGTCAATGGCAGTGAATGAATTAAAAAAAAAAAAAAAAATTAAATATTCGGGGCGTCGGGCGATTTAAAGTTTTTAATCGTAATTAATTGCATGACTTTGCTAGTTAACTCACAATCACACATTTTATATCTGTTCTAATGTACAATAAAAAAATCTAGGTTTTCATACTCTTGTTAACAAAAGTAGAAAAAAATGTTAAACTAATAGAAATAGTTCAAATGAAATTTTGACGTTAATAGCCGTCAATGGCAGTGAATGAATTAAAAAAATATATATATTAAATATTCGGGGCGTCGGGCGATTAAAGTTTTTAATCCTAATTAATCGCATGACATTACTAGTTCACTCACAATTAATCACAAATTTTATATCTGTTCTAAATGTACAATAAAAAATTCTAGGTTTTCATACTCTTGTTAACAAAAGTGGGAAAAAAAGTTAAACTAATAGAAATAGTTTAAATTAAATGTTGACGTTTATAGCCGTCAATGGCAGTGAGTGAGTTTTTTGTTTGTGGCACTTGTGTCTTATTACCTTGAACTAAGCGGAACTCATTATTAATGATGCCACGTAACTGAAAATGGGATTGTTGATTTCGTGTGGAATTTTAGTCCAAAATTGTTGTTGGAAAATCCTGTCCGTCCTATTCCGCCATTTTGTTTCACTGTCTCATCATTCTCTTTACTTGAAGTAACTTTTGCGTTGTTGACAAATTTGTACCGCCTAGCTGCGGCCTACTTTTACATCCAAACCAGGCTACTTCCTATTTGGTTGCTAGGCAACCAGCGCAAAAATACAGGTGAACTTTGTGCCACTATTAAGGAGATAAAATAGTCGTCCGCCATTTTGTGGCATCCACTGTTTATTCTTCTAATTGAGCCGTTATTCACAGAAATATGCTAACGTTCATGATCGACCTGACCTCATTTTCACCTGTTCCGTTCTGTTTCGCACTTAACTACGGCAAACTCTTTTTTGCCCCGCCCCCTCAACTTCCCCCTAATGAGCTTTTGTTGTAGACTTGGCGTGTACAAGCAAAGCTGTTTTAAACGGCCTCATTGAACAAGAACGCAAGCTGCTTGGCACTAATAGAGTCAACACACAACTGGAGTGATCTGGTGGCGTCTCCTCGGCTCATCTTTACTCCGGGTGCACTTGCGGCCGCACGCGCATGCTAGCGAGGCCTTTTTGCCCTTTTGCAACTACTGTAATTTTCATGAGATTATCTGAAGTACTCACTCTTGGACTTTCCTGTCAATAAATGCATTAGCAGCCTTGCTGACTGTCGGACTTCTGTAAAGCTGAGTTGCATTTAGTTTACGATATTTTACGTGATGTATACGTCAGTGAGCGTTTGTAATATTTCGCTCTCACCCTCCAGCAAAATATTAGGAACGCCTCTCAGCCACATATTGTTAAACTGTCATTGTTGCAACGTTAAGTTGATCAATTATCTTTTTTTTTTTTTTTTTTTAGCAAATCAATACTTGAAATTCTATTAATTAAACTGTTCCACCACTGCAAAAAAAAGTTGCATGTTTTTAACTCATTCACTGCCATCGACGGCTATAGACGTCAAAAATTCATTTGAACAATTTCTATTAGTTTAACATTTTTCCTACTTTTGTTAACGAGTATGAATATAGATTAAATTTTATTGTATTAGAACATATAAAATTTGTGATTAATCGTGAGTTAACTAGTGCAGTCATGCAGATTATTAATCTTTTCTTTAAAAAAAAAAGGATAAAAGATTATTAAAAATTAGGGGCATCAGGCGATTAAAATTTGTAATCGTAATTAATCGCATGACTTCACTAGTTAACTCACGATTAATCACAAATATCATATCTGTTCTAAATGTACAAAAAAACAAAATTCTAGGCTTTCATACTCTTAACAAAAATGAAAAAAAAAAAGTCAAACTAATGGAAATAGTTAAGTCTATTGCTGTCAATGGCAGTGAATGAGTTTTAATAAGGAAAATTGCCAAATGTACTTTATAAAAACATTATAGAAAAAAATGTGAATAAACTACAAAAAAAAGCATAATTACCAGTGATGGGTGATCTGACTGATATCTGGCCTTATTTCAAGGTTTTGCACTCGCAACAGCGGTGTTGGCCGCCCTCTTGTGGTCATTTTACGACCAGGAAATAAAAATCACAAATCATGTAATTTAATTTGTAGGTCTTTCTTGAAAAATGATCTCACTGATTTTCTGGGGAGGGGAAATTTTATGTATCAAAAGTACTAGTGGTATTGGTACTAAGTATCGGTGACTACTTGAGTTGAATACTGGTATTGATTTGATAAAAAAAAAAAAAAAAAAAAAGGTTTTGAACATCCCTAATATGTTTGTAATTGGAAGGTGGAAGTCACAGGGTGCCTTTAAGGGGGCGTGGTCTAATGAGTGACAAAAAACGCGGCCATGAGGTTCCCACTCAGTTGATAATGTACATTTTGGGACTGGTCTTTATGCCCCCCCCAACCATATAAGCACAACTGGAGGTGGATATTCCGTAATAGTTTCAGCAAAGCTCCTCGAACCAAACGTAACAGCACAAACATGATTGACACCTCGTCAGCCACACCTTCTTTCTTATGATTGGTTGTTTTTCCTCGGGCGCTGTGCTGTGTTAAAAATCTAATTAGTGGGACAAGCTGGGGCCAGATAGTTTGGATTTATTTGTTACCTACTGCATGGTCGTATCGTTTTAAGAAAAATTGCCTTTTTATTTATTTATTTATTAAAGGGTTCAAACTCTGTTTATTTTTTTTTTTAAATGCTTGAAGCAAGCCAAAAGCTCCATTTTAATTTAATTTAATTTATGCTCAATGTTGATGTGAATGCTGGGAACCTGTCGACAAAATGGTGTTTGTGCATCCATCCGGCACGGAGAGAGAGAGAGAGAGAGAGACGAAGAGAAAGCAGCGACTGAACAGATGGCAATAAATCAACACGATCCTTACTCGACTCTCTTTCTCTGCCTCCGCGGCGTGTGTGTTTTCCCCCCCATTTCATTTATGTATCAATTTGCGTATTGATGAAGTTGACCATACGAGCGCGCGTGTACAGGGCAGGTTCCTCCCACCCTTCCGTCTTGGGTCTAATCCGCCCACATGTATCGTCTGAGGGAGGGTTAAAAAAAAAAAAAAAACTAGTGCAGGAGGTGACGCTCCTCTAAAGGAACACAGAGAGGGACAAGGCAAAGAAGCTGGGCTGCATCTCCATTGAAATATTTGACCAGACAGACAAATGCTAGCAGGCTATTATTTATTGATCCTGAGGCAATCATACAAAAAGGTGATAGCTAAAAAAGCCAGGCTGTGTTTTTAACCCCCCCTGCTTCATTGCCATCTAAACTGCATTTTTTTCCTCAATCTCTGGGAAATCCCCCCTTTTTTTTAAAAAAAAAAAGAGGAAAAACTCCCCCCCCACAAAATGAATCATCTGACCGGGTGCGAGCGACTGGATACTGTGTGAAATCCTCCCGATAACAAAGAAAAGAAAACTACGCGGTGATTGATCCCTATTTTTTTTTTCCGGGTTTGGCGCACGCAACCTGCACCAGCCAAGTGAGTATGAACGTCTCCGTGGATCGAGCGTGCACGCGTTCAATTGACGGTGATGATTAGCGTGATTATTTCAGCCTCCATTTAACGAGCGGCGAGACATTCAACAAGTCGCGTTTTGTCCTTGCGTGTGCTCCATTCACACGATTTCCCCCTCGCACTGTTGCACAGCTGTCACGTGATATATATATATATATATATATATATATATATATATATATATATATATATATATATATATGCACACACCTATATGTTTATATGCATGTATTTATTTGAGTGTGTATATACGTCACTGATGGTGGGTGTTTCCCTGCATGCTTCCTGCACTCTTTTTGACGCGCGCGCGCGCGCGTGTGTGTGTTCGGGCCTTGATAAAGGAATCATAGCACCACAAACGCGCACACACACACACACACACTTGACTATACTCTCCATCATTGGCCGGGATCTCATCCAGGAAGTACAGAGTGACAGTTGAACGTCTAGACTTCCTCACACACACACACACACACACAGCATCACCTCTGCCAACTTGCTCCATCTTCTGCATTCCGCAGCATCACACACACACACACACACACATTCACGCCAAGTCTCCAGTTTCATAACGCCCCTCGCTCGCTTCCTTCCGTCACTTCCCGCCTGCCAACTGGCTCCGTCGTTCTCTTTTCCCGTAACGCTCTCGCCTCTCTTTCCTCCATTTGCTCCCCACCCCTTTGCTCTCTTACACACACGCACACACTCTCACTGGTCTTGCATTATAAATCTACGGCTGGTGCTATTTTTAGACTGAGGGTAACCCACAACCCCCCCCCACCACCACCCCAAAAGAGCCCACCTGGCAGTAGAGATGGTGCGTCTGAAAAGGATGAGAGAGAGCCAGTGGTTGTGTTTTCCAGGCGAATGATGGAATTATGGAAGGCGGACGTTGGCGCATGTTGCTGCCATGTCCGCGCGGCGCCTTCGGAAAACGTTCAAATTCTTGACCTTGACGTTAACCTTTCATCCCCGTTTGTTCTTTCTCACCGCTCCTCCACCTGCCAACCATCAATCCTCCCCATGTTGACTAATCTCTCTCTTCCACCCTTTTTTTTTTTTTAAATCTTGTCGGTCCATTTGGAGCCCTTTAGGTGTATTCTGCACTAATGTAACCTATAGGGCCAATTATTGGACGATAATGGACAAACAAAAAAAAAAACTTAAAAAAATTCTCTCTGTTAAAGTGCAGAGTTTCTATGCTATAAAAACACCAGATTGAGATGAATCATCTGAAATGGGCTCGGGCAGCAAAGAACTACGGGATGTGCTTGTGCTCACCTTTAACCAATCGCATTTAAAACTCATGTCAAAATGAGAATCACCATTTAGTGCCTCTGATTGACCACGACTTCAATTCAGATGTTCTAGTAGGCTTTTCCTGACTTTTTTTTTTTTGGAAGGTTTTTGTGCCATCACTGACTGCTATTTGGAAATACCTTCCATCTTGGCTAAGGCCCAGCAGAAAAAATACAGAAAAAACATTGGAAATGATCAGAATTTCCCAAACGTGAGAAAATATAACAGATGGATAAAAAATAAATTTAAAAAAAAGCCAGGAAAGCCTACTAGAACATCTGAACTTTATTTGCGGTTAATCGTGGAACTTTAGACGATGATGAAGTTTGAATGTGATTGGTTAATACAGAAAATAAAAAACATTCTTTCAATTGAATTGTACATGTTGAAATGATTGGTCTGAAAAATTAGAAATCACAAAAAGCTGGAATGTGGCCAAGGGTGTGTAAACTTTTTTTTTAATAACCATTTTACATTCACACTGTCCCACATTTTGATCCCCGCTGATACGCAATGAAACGGTTAACAACAACAGATGATCAACAATGTAAACTTGCTGGAACGTCTCTGTCTTAATTTTTTTATTTATTTTTTTAGATATAAATAAAAAGGAATAAGCGGTTAAGAAGATGGATGGATGGATAGTAAATAGCAAATTCCTAATCTAATAATGTTACACTTAGCTTGTCCCAACGGTGCATGTGGCCCCTTATGCTTTAACAGTGGGTCATAATGAACTTAATCATGTAGGAAGGCCATTGTTAATTACAAGACCACCTCAGAGAGATCTTAAATGTGCAGGAGGTTAATACGTTTTTTAAATTTATTTATTAATTTTGCTTATGATATTTACCCCAAAAAAGTCATCCTTGCATAACCTGAACTGAATTCTAAACATTTAGGAACTCACAGTATGATTAGTGTCAAAATTTTGATAGCAACCGTAATTGATATATTGGAATAAAGCCATACATACTTAAAGTTACAAAAATTCTCCATACATTCTACTTAATATGAAAGACAACCGTTTTAGCATTAGAAACCAATTTTGACTATGACTCCAAAAATGTACTCACTTTTTGACTTTGGGCTTCTACTCGCATATTTCATTTTTATTTAGTTGTCCATTGACATAGATATACATTTAATGATTCTCAGATAATTTAATGGCAAAAAAAAAAAGATATAAGTGGTAATGTGCAGTCAACGGGCAAGCTAAAGGTAAAAGTCTCGCTATTGTACTGTACACTGACTACAATTCGGATCATAATTAAAAGGTTAAAAGGTCAGTGTGCATTCTTGGACAGCCGTTTATGGATACTCACGGATTTTGTTTTTTGTCCGACTTCTACTGAACGCTCAAAGTCCTCGCCGACCTTTCGGCATCTTTGAATTGATTAAAAGAACTTCGTCTGTCCTCACATGGCAACCGTGTGAGAATAAAGCACACGTCTTCAAATCTTCGCTGTTTTTTGTGCCTATCAATACTTTACCTTTCTGTATTTATATCTTTCTAACATGGAGTCATCATTTGCTGAGGTCGCCAAAAAATAACAAACCTATTTTGTATGTTTTCAAAGTAAAAAAAAGTTACCAGAAAATAGCGACTCCAGTAAAGCTGAAAAGAATCGACTGAAGTACAGTAATGAAGTACTTAGTTACTTTGCGCTGACCGCAAGGATTAAGACCTCTCGCCACGGGGTCTGTATGCTATGATGTGTTTGGATTGGTTGGCCCCCGGGGAGCGCCACGCTGGCTGGAGTAGGCCATTTTCTTTCTGCTTGCTTAATTGATTGCCTATTTCATTCATGTGGTGGGAATTGGCCACGGGCGAGCTCGCTTGCGATGATTGTGACCATTTTCACATCCTCCCTTTTTGCAGGAGTACCATTTTTTTTTTTTTGTAACAATGTATGCATTATCTAGCTTCGAGCTTCATTTGGATTCAAAAGGGGGCACCTCACTTGAGGGGAGGGAGGAGGATTGAGGGATAGAGTGGAGGCGGGGGGGGGGGGGGGGTGACCGCAGTGCTGCAGTACCTCCCTCAACCTGTAGAGGTCTCCAGTGCACTGAGTGTGATGATGCAGATAACAGGAGGGAAGGAGGGAGGGAGAGAGGGAGAGAGGGAGGGAGGGCGATGTGGATGGAACAGCATGACGCCTTGTGGTTACATCCTTTGATGAGGGAGCGGGTGGGGGTTCGAGGGGAGCGGGGGCATGGCAACATCACACACATACACATCTCATACACGTGCATACATGCATGACATTTCCCTGCTTTTACACCCTTTTCTAATCACCTATCATCATCCATAGTCCCCCCCACCCCCTTTTTTCACAATTATCCCCTAATGTCCTTTTCTCCTTCTCATGTGAACACCCCCCCCCCCCACCCCCCTAACACTTCTATCCTGTCACCTCCCTCTGTGATTGTTTTTTGCGTTTCCTGCCAACAGCCAGGTTGGTTCCGCATAGTCAGCACTCCTCCGAATTCCTCTCCCCTCCCCCTCGCAGGCAATGCATCCCATACCCCCCCTCCCCACCCCACCCCACCCCCACACATATGCACCAACCCATTCCTTTTTTCTCGCCGCAGTGTTTGCGCTCCTTCCACCGAACCTTTTTCTTCTTTCCACCTAGGCTGCGTTTGTTAGCGCGTTGGGCCAGGTGAGCGTGCCACTCGATCCGAGGTGGGTGAGGAGGAGGAGGGAGGGGGTTGGGGGGCAGGACACGGTGGGCAAGTCAGGAAATGCTGCAGGAGAAAGAGAAAGAGAGGGAGAGAACACCCCCTATCACCATCACCACCTCCAGTTTGCGCCGCTTTCCAATGCGTAGAAACACGAAACACTCCGCCTCCTTTCTCACCTCGCGCTTTTTTTTTACCCGTCCTCCATTTTACTGCTCATAACCCCCCCCCCCATTCAGCTTATATTTTTCCTCTGCATTGAAGTGCACATCACACTCGTTTTGAGCTGAAATTGCCACCTCCCAAAAAAAAAAAGCACTTAACTCACTTGCAAGACTAAATTTAGCTGTTTCGATGCTCTGAACTGCATGCAGTAATCAATAAAGTGACCACACATGACACCAGGAGGGGAACGAAAGGCGTTTAGCAAGACTTGTGGCTGTCTGTGTATAAAATATTCAGCAGTTGACCAACCAAAACAACCGACGGTTTGACTGTTTGAAAGTGAAAAGTGAGGAACTGTCCGTGGTGCTGAAACCACTTTTCTACTTCTTAACTTTGAGCCGCTAGTTAGTTAAGCTAGCTAGTAGTTAGGCATCACAACATACCTGATTTTAGGCTTTCCTCCAAGAACTTGTCGTAAAAATAGTTAAATCAGAAGTTGTTCCGCCAAGACAAAAAAATAAGCGCGGATTTGCTGCAGTGTCCTGTGAGAAGAAAGTTGACCCAAAAGTGGCGGCGGGATGATGATGATGATGATGATGATGAGGAAGAAAAAAAAGCGCAGGGTGTTGGGGGGTGGACAAGTCTCGCTTCTCACTCCTTAAAGGTGATTCCTTTATGCGGAATGTGAGAGCGAGCGAGTGCAGAAGAGAGTAGTAAGCAGGAGGGGGTGTTCATAAAAAAGGGGGTGGGGGGGGGGGGTCATTTTCTTTTTTTTGAACAGAGGAGGTTAACACGCTTCTGTTTATGAATGACGACGCATGCAGCTGGCGGGTGGAAGCTGTGACCTCTCTGCGAGTGTGTGTGTGTGTTGACTGCAGCTCAATTCATTCACTTTTATGTCCTCCCTCTATTACTGAGCAATAAGATCCACCATGCTGCATTCACTGCCCCCCCCCCACCCCCCTACTCCAAATGCATTTCATTACCCCCTTTCCTCATGTTCTCGAAACAGCTTTTTCTTCTAACCTGATAATGTGTGCATGGCATGAATCTAAAGTCAAGTGTGTAACAACGTAAACATGGGCAATTAACACACACTGCCGTACACATACATGGTGCTGCGGCACCTTACGTCAGAGATGCGTTCGGGACCAGGAGCAAAGTGGGGGATGGACCCCACCCCCCCCCTCCCTCGCCAAACTCCTTTTCCTCCCCAGTGTCTTTTCTTCTGCTGGCTCGCACGAGTATGTCCGTGCAGGGTGGGGGTGCACATC
Organism: Vanacampus margaritifer; assembly: GCF_051991255.1. Taxonomy (NCBI): domain Eukaryota; kingdom Metazoa; phylum Chordata; class Actinopteri; order Syngnathiformes; family Syngnathidae; genus Vanacampus; species Vanacampus margaritifer. Next base: position 5,706,346 of record NC_135449.1, read on the forward strand.
TCACAGTGGCCTAATTAGGGAGCGGATTTGAACGAGCACCGACTTGAGCATCAGTCGGATCAATTTAGAGATTGCGGGACGAGTGAGGGGAAAAAGGGGGAGACGTAACAGTGCCGGGGCAATTAAGTGACTTCATCATTAGCAACGCGTAAGGATGTATAGAGAAGAGAGGGGGAGGGGGGCAAAGTACGGTCCGGGGGCTTCAAACGGTTCGCTCTGTTCTTTAATCGGGCCCATCGAGCAGTTCAGGATGAACCCATCACATTCAAAATCATGTTAAATGACACAACTGCCACCGTCTAAAGTGTCCTCTGCATAACCTCAATTAAAGTTCAGACGTTCTAGTTGGCTTTTCCTGACATTTTCCAGTGTAGCAGAAGTCTGAACGTTTTGTGCTAACACTGACTGGTATTCGGAACTGCTCATAATTCCATAGAAATTTCAGGCCTCTACTTGAAAGCAAATAGTGTCAGGAAAAGCTTACTAGAACATCCAAAATGCACTTTAACATTGTTCCAAATGTTATTTGGAAAGTTTTTCTACTTGTTTTTGCAGAATTATAAAGCAAAGGTTGAATTTTTGGGCTATAGGATGACAGCATCATGCCTTGTTTTTTCCCCCCCTTCGGGTGGAAAAGCCTACTAGAACATCTGAGCTTTATTTGGGTTAGTCAGAGGCACTATGAATTGCGGCAGGCGTGTTCTGACTGTTTGATTGTGATTGGTTAATTCTGACTGCATCTACATATCCAGTAATGTGAGGGGGTGCACACTTGTGCAACCACAATGTCTCTCTCACTTTTTTTTTTTTAATGTCTTGTTATTTTCAATTGAATTGTGTTTAACTCACATTAATGGCGTGGGAAAAGTTTTAAAATGATATCTCTGGGTCTAGCATTTGAACAGGGGTGTGTAGACTTTTTATATTCACTGCATGTAAACTATAAAACGGAGTTATTATAACAGTAGCGTTTATTATTTATGTATTTTCCCCCCAGCTCATCTATGAATGATGTGCTGCTGGCTTTCAAAATCAAATGATAGAGGAGCTCTTTTTGTCACCACCATGCACATAACAAGGTTATTTGTTGACCTTTTCCATGCTAACGTGCTACTTTACATGGTTGAGAATCCCTATTTGGCTAAAAGGCGTCCCTTTCTCACCCCACCCTCCCCTCTCTCTCTCTCTCTCTCTTCCCGCAGACTCCTCCTCCCGCCTCCCGCCGGTTGCTCTCATCTTCTCCCTCCTCCTCCCTCCTCCCCCTCCCCCCTCCGGTCCTCTATGCTCAGTTCGGTGTGTGTATCCTCTTTCAAAGGGCGCAAGGGTGGGAACAAGTCGTCCAACAAAGCATGTTACAGCGCAGACATGACTTGTCCGTCGGAAAGCGAGAAAATCGTGATAAACTGCGGCGGGGTGCGCCATGAGACGTACCGGAGCACCCTGAAGACCTTGCCCGGCACGCGCCTGTCATGGCTCACCGAGCCGGACGCCTTCAGCAACTTCGACTACGACCCCAAATTGGACGAGTTCTTCTTCGACCGCCACCCGTCCGTCTTCTCCTTCATCCTCAACTACTACCGCACGGGCAAGCTGCACTGTCCCAACGACGTGTGCGGCCCCCTGTTCGAGGAGGAGCTGGCCTTCTGGGGCATCGACGAGACGGACGTGGAGGCGTGCTGCTGGATGAACTACCGCCAGCATCGGGACGCCGAGGAGGCGCTGGACAGCTTCGAGACGCCCGAGCCCGACGCGCCCGACGACGACCCGGCCCTGGGGGGCGCCGACGGGGACCTGAAGCGACTGTGCATGCAGGAGGACGCCAGGAGGGCGGGATGGTGGAAAACCTGGCAGCCCAAAATATGGGCGCTTTTCGAGGACCCCTACTCGTCCAAATACGCCCGGGTGAGTCGAACCGCCATCGCCAACTTTTTCCAAAAGTTGTGCGTGCATGCGCATCGGGCTGCGTCGCTGTTGCTACCTGTCTCTCACTGTATAGCGTGCATGGCATTGCAGGATATAGACTTTCTGCTACTGAATAATTCATATCGATAGGAAGAGGCAGCTTTATGTTTAGCACACATCAAAAAGTCCTCACGCCGCATTCGCGCCGTTTTCACTGCCATCGATTTCAATGCGCATCATCGGCGCACGTTTGTCCTCTTTTGCGACACGCAGATTTGGCTCTCATCTTTTCTCACGTTTGCCCTTGGTGCCGCTCCACTTGTTTTTGACCCCCCCCCCACGTCCCATTTGAACGCTACATGACTGTTACACGCGGGCTCTGTGACTTTTACGTGCAAAACAAATACACATAATTGTGTGGGAAAAAATTTAAATCGTGCATGTGAAGATTAGCGTGAATTTGATCATCCCAACCCAGGACACCCGAATCCGCGTCTAACACGGATTACATAGATTAGGATAGCCGCAGCCTGGGATCACTTTAAGAGGGAAGTTATGATGCTGTGATGGGCAGTTAATGCAAATCAATCCACCTTCGATGTGGCTTGTCTTCACTGTCATCCTCTGCACTTGTTAAATGTTAAACTATGGGAAAAGCTAGAAACTGGAATTGATGGGAGCTTTTCAAGTATACAAAATCGATAAAAATACAACAATCGGATTTATGCTACATAGTAAGACTTTATAGGGTTTAAGTTATATATTGAATGTGTAGCTATTGGCTAAAACTATTGAAGTTGGGGAGGGGGGGGTATGCAAAGTGCAGTGCAGGTATAGTCGCCCAGGATGCATTTGTGTGTTTCGTCCCAGCTCTTCGTTCTATTCCGACCCGACAGAACCTTCTTGGTTTGGAGAGATGCAAATGACGCGAGGAGATGTTGGAGATGCGAAGGGACAGATGATAAGCAGACGAGACATCGGTCTAATGATTTAAAGGCGATGAATCAAACAAATCAATGTCTTCATTTAACACCCCCCTCCCCCCACCCCCAACGTCCTCGCACTCCCTCCTTCGTTTCATGTTCTGTCGATGTACCGTAGCGGCACGCGCGCGCACACACATGCTGGTGCTGGTATCTATGCTGGCTTTTCTGCTGCAGTAGACGCCGGAGAGAGGAGGGGGGGAGCGCTGGAGAAAGAGAAAAGAGGTGCAGAGGGTGCTGCTGGTGGGGGGTGGGGGGGGGGGGGGGGTTTGCTAGCAGATAGGCAGAGCGAGAGGGAAATGGAGAAGGGGTGAGAGAGAGGAGAGAGACGGTGGGAAAATGGAGTGAAGGGGACGAATTGGGAGGAAGCAAGGGAGGATGTGACAAACGTGATTGGGGGCGGGGCCGGGGGCTCGTCTTTGCATCTTCGATTATCTTTGAAGGCTGGAGCCGTCCAATCGCCCCCCTGAGCTCAGCTCTCCTGCCTGCTTGCTTATCGATTGATATTTCATTGATTATCTTCTCTCGTTTTTTTTTTTTTGTGTGTGTTAAAAGACACTCACATTCGTAATGACTGCAAAAATAAAAACCCTTCCATGTTACTCTTGAATTCAGGGCCATTTGCATTGGATGTACTTATTGAGCCACACCAGATTTGCATACATTAAACCACTTGGTTGCTCCGTGTCAGCCAATGACAACAATTGCTCATAAATGCTTTGTTGTGCCAACATTATTGCCATGAATGCCAATCAATTATATTGTTTAAGTTGATTCAACTTAAATGACTGTTTTTCCCCCAAAAAATACAAGTTGTATTTTTTTTTACAGTGTATGTTTCCTTGTCCACTAATGTTACTTATTCACACTCCTGTTCAGAACGACAACACGACTTTTTCATCATTTTAATTTTCGTCAATAAAGATAAGCTAATTTATTGACTTTTCTGTTGCTCAGATTCATGGCATGGACGTTCTCTTTTGACGCTGAAAAATTAGTCAATTAGTCCACGAGTTGTCGTTAGCTAGTAGGCTAGTCATTAGCCGATTAGTTTACGAGTTAATGTTAGCTAGCAGGGTAGTCATTAGCCAATTAGTCCATGAGTTGTCGTTAGCTAGCAGGCTAGTCATTAGCCGATTAGTTTACGAATTGATGTTAGCCGATTAGTGGACGAGTTGACTTTACTGCTCCGCAATTATATTGAAAGCTTGAAGTCTACAAATTGCTAATCACAGTTTTGGAAACTCATCTTCCATTCGGCGAGTTTAGAAAGCATTCTCGACTTGCCCATCTGCTGCCGTCGCCGGACTTTAATGTTCAATGGAGCAGCGACAAAATACGGAAGTCAGAGAGGCGTAAAAAAACAGAGTGGATGAGAATAGCGGTTAGCCTTGCTACCTTCAGCTATTCTGATTGCAGCTAATCAGGATTTAGGGCGATCTTCATCATCACGACCACCAAAATAATAATCGAGCGGCCACCGTAATCTGAGCATTTGAGCTTCCGACCTCACTCCCCGAAGGTCATAGCGATCACTGCAACGGTTTGCGTCCCTATTTGTGTTGCGCTGCGTAATGTTGGAGCGCACATTGCTGCCATAAACACGAATTTGACCCCAAAAAGATGCATTGGCAGGTGAACAGCTAGACAAGGGGAAAAGCAAGATCACCTTGGAGAGGATTTTGTCAACACAGCTTGAGGGGGAGACAGTTTAAATACATCCAGCTGTGTCTGGCAAATACTTAAAAAAAAAAAAAATTCTATGCAGATGAGGGATGGACTGTGTGTGTAATTAGTACCATTTTCAAAAGGTAAAAGAAAAAAAAAAGAAACTGCAATGTAAATATTGTCCGTACGGAAACATTGAATTTAAAATAAGCACGTCGTCAGTTCAGTTATGAGGATCATTTTGATGATTTTGTCAGTGAGCATCTGCCAGTTTCCTTTTGTAGTAGTTCTGAACTTGTTTTAATGCCATTGTTGTGTTGAAAATGCCCCTTAAGGAACAGTGAGCTGTAATCGCCAGCAAAAAAATTGTTGTGTCTGAATCGCATCTGCTGGTTTCTACCATACAGAACTTTACATTTGATAGGCACAGGTATTATTTGTATCCACTTCGGGCCACCATCTTCACATTCTACACTGTAGTATCTGTGACATTGAATGTATGTGGCTTTAAAAGGCCGGGTCCCTGCCTGGTGAGTGACGTGTGTGTCAACGAATGAGTGTGTATGGCTGTTGTTAGCTCAGGTTAGCATGTTAGCTCAAGTTAGCAAATCTGGGTGTTGGGTGGCCAACTTATTTCTACATAAGTCTGCAGTAACATTAGTCCATGTGGAAAAAATGTTCACTGCTAGGCCCCGCCTCCTAAAGACACATCTAACACACAGACACAACAATATGTAGTGTTCTCTGTAGATTTGATATTTCAGCCAACTTCAAGTACATTTATAATATTTTCTAGCAAGTTAAAGGAAGAGTTCACTGTAAGTATACTTTTATGCCTAAGCATATATTTAACCTTTTTTTGTTGTACAGTATGTTGACTCTCCGTGAATGGGGTAAACATTGTGCGATCTAGATTGCTTTGTGGATCTGTGCGTGCCCCCGTTGCACTGCAGGTAAACAACCCACCTGAAGCTAAAAAAGCAGCATTCCTCTTCTTAGAGTGCAAACATGGCTTTTCTCTCTCAAGTGTCCCTGCAACGACGTGCAAGTGCGCTGGAGCGTTGCGGAATTAAACACGGGTTACTTTGCTTGTATTCGCGCTTCCCAGTTGTACCTGTTGGAAAACCCCGGCTGAGAAGACTGCATGCCTCCCACTCCCGCACGTGCTCCTCTCCCTGTGGGCCGCTTGTGAACATAGCGAAAGGGAAGGAAGAAAAGGAAGCCTACATTTCTGTCTCGGCTGGCAAAACGATTCTTTTGTTTTAAGCGTGTAAGACAAGCTCAAACTCTGAATCGACAACAAAAAAAAGGGAATTTTGCACTTTTGTTTTCATGCGGATGAACATCAAATTTCATTTTTTATTCCTGACAAGGAGCTGTTAAAAAAAACGGCAAAGTATCGCAGTCATTTTCAGACGGAGACTGCCTTCCTTCCTGTCACTCAAAATTCTGCTCGTGTCATCTTTATGTACTTTCCTCCTCCTCTGCACCGAGATCAATTTAGCCTTGCTGGTTAAGTGCTGACTCAGCCTTCTGCTTGCAGTCAATTAGGACCATGTTCTTGGGACCCGGAGGAGCTACAGTGGATTGCAGTGGTGGGAGTTTTCTAAATCAGCCAATCACAAACTGGACTCAGTGAAATAATTGGCTGTTATTTAAAAAGTTATATGTGAAGACGGGTCCATAAACTTGAAAACAGCCAATTTTTTTTTTATTACTATGACATTTTTGGAGTAGTTTGATAGGGGTAAAGATTTTCAGGATCCCTTGGAAAAATGTGTCCCTGAGTCTAGGAATCTGGTGAAAAATCCGTTTCCACTTAGAGCAGGTGCCTTGACTGCTACTCAACCAAACTTGAATTTGGGTCCATGTTGGCTTCAATGAATTATGCAGGCGGAATATGCAGGCTATAGTGTAACTAAAGGGTTTGAAGTGCTACAAACACACATTTATCCTCTTCCATTACAAAATGCATATCACTTTTGACCCTTTCAAACACCCGAGTGGACATCAATCCTTCTCAGTACACTCACCTTTACACATTGGCCTGTACTATGTAAGTGGAGCAAGCCCATAAAGCATTCGACTGAGGGCTCGAGTTTACGGCGCGCGGATAAATCAGTGCGTTCGACACGCCTCCCCGTGTAACCCCTGAGGAGCGCCCTCACGCACGTATACTTGCGCGCCCGTTTACCAACTCTTAGTCTTTTAACCAACTCCCCAAATAATCATTTTCTTCCTGCCCTTTTCCCCCCTTTTCTCTTAATTATTCGCGACAAGTCAACTTGACATTTCGATAGGTAACCTGCTCATCATTCTTATTCTCTCACTGTGGAGTTACAAAGATAGCGATAGATAGATAGCTACAGTTATAGCTAACTAGCACAACAGCTATTTAGCTAGCTAAAAAAAAGAAGTTAGAAAACATGATCAATTCCTGCCTCGCATCATAATAAAAGAAGACTTTGCTGAACCAAAATATGAGAAACAGTTCTCAGTATGATTTTGACACCACTGCAAACGACAATTAGCAAAATGATAAGAAATATTTTTCATTTCATGTACTGCTGATAGTGTTTGACAGCTCGAATCTCATTGTTTTGGCGTACCTAATGTTGTGACTGCTGAGTGCATTTATAGTAGTTAAAGGCACATTGTGTAATAATTAGCACCATCTAGTGGTGAACTAATAATTCATTCATTAAAAAAACAACACGATTGATTTTTAAAAGTATGCATAAAATATGTCCTATTACATCAACATACATTTTTTGTTTTAATATAATCGTAGGTCAAGTAATTGTTAATTATATTGCATAGCCTCACCTTACAAGAGGCTAACATGTTTCGCCACCATCTTCCTCCTAGGAATGCCGTAAGGACAACTTAGCTTGTAGCTAGTGTCGGACTCAACGGGTCGACCGCCGCTTACCTTCCACAACTGTGTGGTTGTTTCTGAGTCCCGTGATTCGGGCTCACGCCGCTTGTCAATCTCTGCTTTGTTCTCACAAGCTTCTACTAGCTTCTCCCGCTAGCTGCTTTTTTTTTTTAGCTACTCGATCCAGCCTATGGTTCGGGCTAACTCCCACCAGCCGCTCTTGTTAGCTGTTCTAGCTAACTCCGGCTCGCTTGCCGGGGTTCTCGCCGGCTACCAAGTCACCATCGCTCGCCAAGATGCTCGTTTGGTCTCTCTTGAGTTACTGTAGTCACTTCAGCTGCTTTCTATGATATAGCGACATCTAGTGGTGAACTTTTTTACACTTTACCTTTAATAAATACTCTTCACGTTTGATTTATTAAAAAAAAAAATGCATGTAGGATATAATAAATTCTCCTATTTTGTCATGAAATTTAAAAACACACGCTGAATATTTGTCAATTTTGTGCTAGGACAAGTAGCACAACATGGTTACAAATTGTTATTCAGCCAGAAGGCCTCCGATTGGGTGTGTTATTGCTTAGTCCGTCGGAGGACATCAGTGTGTCAGTTCCTGTGCGGCCATCTGCTTTCTCTTGATTGTGCCTCCTGTCCAAGCGGACACCAATGACTCACCATTTTGACCTGCATCCAATCTTGAGGTTTTCAGTCGCAAAGTCAGTCTTAACTCGACCTTTTTGGGAATAATTAATAAATAATGAAGTGCTTGCTCAGCACCTATGTCTATGGATCGCTGAGATAAATAAATAAATAAATACTTCATTGTACTTGAGTAGATTTTCTTGTGTTAAGTGTTTTCCTGATGAATTTTAACCACTCCCTTTACAAACTAGACTTTGTACTTACTTCCTTGACACCAATTACAGTGGTACGTGGACTTACGATTGCACCAAACCTATGACTTTGATGAGTATTCGATGGAATAATCGATAGGAAAATCGATTTTAAAAAGATTTGTTAGTGACAGCCCTACCTACTTGAAAAACAAATGTGCTACTCGTGCGTTCTGCATTTGTGTTTCGGTGGGCTATCAGACAGATTACAGACAAAGACAGGACCCAAAAAAAAAAAAAAAGCATTGTGAAGATGTCATAACCAAACTCTCCTGTTGTGTGTCGGACACGATGAAGGGTGCAGAGCGAGCGAGATGGAGCTAAAAAAGAAAAGGAGGGATTGGCTGAGAAAGAGGGGGGCTGCGTCGCAAGGACAAGTGCACATAATATGCTGCAGTAATATGTGCTGAATACAAAGCAGATGAGAGAGGGAAAGGACACATGCATCTCACTGTTACTATTTGTTCTCACGAATGTTTGACAGGACTGCAGTGCAAATGCAATGGTGGGGGGTGGACGAGGGGGCTTGTGAATACTGCAGCGCTGATAAGAGTGTGACGTTATACACTGGTATGTGTGTGTGTGTGTGTGTGTGTGTGGGAGAGAGCTCGCCGATTCAGCCGTAGCGTGTCAAGGAGTTGAGTCATTCAGGGAATCTCTGAAACTGAAGTCTGCGTTGTTGGGATTTCAATGTAGCAGGTAGCAGCAAAAACATATTTTTGTTTTCTCATCAAATTTTGATGTAGAGAGAGAGAGAGTGACAAATAAAGTTTAGCATTATTTTTACTCTATGAAGATTCCCCATCCACCGTTACCATGGCAACCTGTGAAGCTCTGCATTCAAGAGGCAGTGCTGGAAAATCTTGGTGGCAGCACAAAATATTATTTTTCGGCAGTTTCACATAAGAGTGTACTCATTTTTGTTGCCATTTTTCTGTAACGCTTATCCTCATTAAAAGTCTGTGGGTGTGCTGGAGCCTATCCCATCTGATTTTGGGCAAGAGGCAGAGTCACCCTGGACTGGTTGCCAACCAAAAACAGATTAATGGCTATGTATTGAGTCATGAGCGATTAGTAAATTAGCGATGTAGCAAATGGTCATTTCTTCACTGTTGTCACATTTACAGATAGAATACAGATATTTACGACAATAATGGTGGCCACGCAAAATATTGATACTTTGGTCACAAGTCAGACATTTTCACTATGGGGTGTACTCACTTTTGTTGCCAATGGTTGAGACATCAATGGATGTTGAGTAGCTGTCATTTCTTCAGTGTTGCCACATGAAAAGGAATACAAATACAAAATGTGAGTGATGTACTAACTTTTGATAGATACCGAATCTGCTAAATTATTTTTTTTTTTTTGATGAGGGGGGATGGGGGGTGGGGGGGATATCCATGTGGCCATGTGTTTTTTTAATCTCATTCAGCACTGTGTTATACCGACATCAAATATCAATATTGTTGTCTATTTGTAGTTGTATTTACTTATTATCTGGCTGCATTGTGGGATTTTGAGTCCAAAGCAACTGTATGCGTAAGGCAAAGTGATCTTGGCTGACTGTGGAGATTAGCCAAAGGGGAAATACCCGTGCCAACACAATCTGTCAGCAATGTCATTCCTACAAACTAAGAGCAATCTAATTTGAGTTGAATGCGATAGTTATTGCTTGGGCGAATGAGCCCTTCAAGAAAACGGAGACATTTCTTTGGGTGAGAGGTGAAGTAGAACCCGGACTGGTTTTGCCAGTCAATAAGACGACTGATGACTTTTTTCAAAAAAATTTTTTAATTAATGTTTGAATTGAATGTCCTGAGAATGGACCTTCAGTTTTCAACTTCCCGGAACTCTCAAATGTGTTATAGTTTAATTTAGGCTGGTTGTATTTTATGAACCTTACCAGTTCATACTCGCATGAAAAAGTGTTACAATTTGGATACGTAAATGGCCAAAAACTGTCATTCATAATTTAAAATATGGCGGTGAAATATGAATTCAGTGCACTTTTCTCAAGTTCACCGCTCGTCCACTCGGCACGCTACGTCCTCAAGGAACCAGTCTTCCTTTTAAAATGTCACTTGTCCTCTATTATTTTGTGGTCTCATCTTGATTTCAACATTAGTCTTGTAAATGTGTTATTCTTGGATACAGAAGCCGATGATGATGATGATGATGATGATGATGATGTGAGGGAAGGCTATTTTGGTAACGCACTTTACACTTCCGCCGCAAGATGCGAGGCTACTTTGAAAGTGTCCGACTCAGTGATAGATGCCGTCGTTTGCCCCTAAATAATCGAGGAATCAGAAAGTCCTGGTCTACCTCAAGCTGTCGGGGTGCTTTCTCCATTACACATCATTTAAATGTTCATTTGATTTCTACGCACCATCGTACACTGCAAAAACTCAAATCTAATCAAGATGAAATATTTTAAATCAAGGCAAACATAACGAACACCATGTTCAAGCACAAGAGTGTCCATATGTGCACCTGGCACCAGGACACCCTAGGCCGTAGTTCGATGATCGACTTTGTAGTCGTGTCATCGGACTTGCGGCCGTATGTGTTGGACACTCGGGTTAAGAGAGGGGCGGAGCTGTCAACTGATCACCACCTGGTGGTGTGTTGGCTCCGATGGCGGGGTAAGATGCCGGTCCGACCAGGCAGGCCCAAACGTACTGTGAGGGTCTGCTGGGAACGTCTGGCAGAATCCCCTGTCAGAAAGAGTTTCAACGCCCATCTCCGGCAGAGCTTCTCCATTGTCCCGGGGGAGGCGGGGGACATTGAGTCCGAGTGGACCATGTTCCGCGCTTCAATTGTTGAGGCGGCCGATCGGAGCTGTGGCCGTAAGGTGGTTGGTGCCTGTCGTGGCGGCAATCCTCGAACCCGCTGGTGGACACCAGCGGTAAGGGATGCCGTCAAGCTGAAGAAGGAGTCCTATCGGGCCTTTTTGGCCTGTGGGACTCCGGAGGCTGCTGACGGGTACCGGCTGGCCAAGCGGAATGCGGCTTTGGCGGTCGCTGAGGCAAAAACTCGGGCATGGGAGGAGTTCGGTGAGGCCATGGAAAACGACTTCCGGACGGCTTCGAGGAAATTCTGGTCCACCATCCGGCGTCTCAGGAGAGGAAAGCAGTGCACCGTTAACACTGTGTATAGTGGAGACGGAGTGCTGTTGACCTCGACTCGGGACGTCGTGAACCGGTGGGGAGAGTACTTCGAAGACCTCCTCAATTCCACCAACACGCCTTCCTTTGAGGAAGCAGGGTCTGGGGACTCTGAAGTGGGCTCCCCTATCTCTGGGGTCGAAGTCGCCGAGGTGGTTGGAAAGCTTCTCGGTGGCAGGGCCTCGGGGGTGGATGAGATCCGCCCGGAGTTCCTGAAGGCTCTGGATGTTGTGGGGCTGTCGTGGTTGACACGTCTCTGCAGCATCGCGTGGACATCGGGGACGGTGCCTCTGGATTGGCAGACCGGGGTGGTGGTTCCCCTTTTTAAGAAGGGGGACCGGAGGGTGTGTTCCAACTTTAGAGGGATCACACTCCTCAGCCTCCCAGGTAAGGTCTATTCAGGGGTGCTGGAGAGGAGGGTCCGTCGGGAGGTCGAATCTCGGATCCAGGAGGAGCAGTGTGGTTTTCGTCCCGGCCGTGGAACAGTGGACCAGCTCTACACCCTCAGCAGGATCCTCGAGGGTGCGTGGGAATTCGCCCAACCAGTCCACATGTGCTTTGTGGACTTGGAGAAGGCGTTTGACCGTGTACCTCGGGGAGTTCTGTGGGGGGTGCTTCGGGAGTATGGGTTACCGAGCCCCCTGATACGGGCCATTCGGTCCCTGTACGACCGATGTCAGAGTCTGGTCCGCATTGCCGGCAGTAAGTCGAATTTGTTTCCGGTGAGGGTTGGACTCCGCCAAGGTTGCCCTTTGTCACCGATTCTGTTCATAACTTTTATGGACAGAATTTCTAGGCGTAGCCGAGGCGTTGAGGGGGTCCGGTTTGGTGGCCTCAGCATTGCATCTCTGCTTTTTGCAGATGATGTGGTGCTGTTGGCTTCTTCAAGCCGTGACCTCCAGCTCTCGCTGGAGCGGTTCGCAGCCGAGTGTGAAGCGGTTGGGATGAGGATCAGCACCTCCAAATCCGAGACCATGGTCCTCAGTCGGAAAAGGGTGGAGTGCCCTCTCCGGGTCGGGGAGGAGGTCCTGCCCCAAGTGGAGGAGTTCAAGTATCTTGGGGTCTTGTTCACGAGTGAGGGTAGGTTAGAGCGGGAGATCGACAGGCGGATCGGTGCAGCGTCTGCAGTGATGCGGACGCTGTATCGGTCCGTTGTGGTGAAGAAGGAGCTGAGCCGAAAGGCAAAGCTCTCGATTTACCGGTCGATCTACGTTCCTACCCTCACCTATGGTCACGAGCTGTGGGTCGTGACCGAAAGAACAAGATCCCGGATACAAGCGGCCGAAATGAGTTTCCTCCGCAGGGTAGCCGGGCTCTCCCTTAGAGATAGGGTGAGAAGCTCGGTCATCCGGGAGGGACTCAGCGTCGAGTCGCTGCTCCTCCACGTTGAGAGGAACCAGTTGAGGTGGCTCGGGCATCTGGTTCGGATGCCTCCTGGACGCCTCCCTGGGGAGGTGTTCCGGGCATGTCCTACCGGCAGGAGGCCCCGGGGACGACCCAGGACACGCTGGAGAGACTATGTCTCTCGGCTGTCCTGGGAACGCCTTGGGGTCCCGTCGGATGAGCTGGCTGAAGTGGCTGGGGAGAGGGAAGTCTGGGCTTCCCTGCTAAAGCTGCTGCCCCCGCGACCCGACCCCGGATAAGCGGAAGAAGACGGACGGACGGACAAGGCAAAATATGCTTGGTATTTGTCAATACTTCACTCGCTCCCAACATTTCATTGCTTAATCCTTATCTAAAGGTATTATAAATTGTTATTGAGATATTAATCACTTGTGAGTTTAGTTTAAAGGAACGTTAGCCTAATAGCATAGTTTCGTATGTCATATTTGAACATTTTTGGAAAACAATAATAATAATAATTTTTTTTTTTTACTAATTAATCGCAAAATTTTCCATAAATAATCGCATTTTTCAACTACTATTTTCTACCAAGCTGGTAATGAATATTTATTTCAGTAAAATTGTGGCATTCATGTAAAATTATCAAATACTAAATTTATTTCTGTTCTAACAGCTTTCTTTGAACACGATTATTTCCCTGGAAAATAACTGTTGAACTAAATAATCAAAACGGAGTCATCTTTACAGGGTTTACATTATCTTTGAGTTTTCCAATTAGCCGTCGAGCAACTTTAAAAAAAATTCAGTGTTTTTCTCTTTGCGCCAGTGATTCTCCTCTAAGCTCAGCTACCACAGAAAGTAAATAAAATTGAGATAATTTAGTTATTTAGTTATTTTTTCTTTTAACACTTTATAAAATGTAAATTAAAGTTAACACTTTAACTTTGACAGCCAACCAACCTGTAAGAGTCCAGTTGCCACGATTAAACCTTTTTGGAGTACCATGACCTGAATGACCGAGAATCTATAAAGCCGTTCCATTTTTAGCAACCTAATACTATATGTATTTTTATTGATATTGTTTTAGTAAGTTAAAACTGTATTGTCAAATGTTCCTCATTTTTTCCTTAGTCATTTTGTCTTCAATGTGCATTTCTGTCAAGGTCACTCGTATTTGACACGTTGGGAGCGGTTCTTAATTTGGCTCTTGCAAACCGGTTCAGCATTGCAGCTGCATTGGACCACTATTTGGCTCAGTCCTGTCCTTGGTGCCTGAAAGCAGAGGCTAACGCAGCGGTTGCCATAGCGACCGAGAGCCAGGCAGGGGATGGGGATGAAGATGGGGTGTGTGTGTGTGCGCTGTGTGTAATACTGTAATGATAAAGCTCTTCTGGATAGTGCCGCAGTAAACACAGCACCACAAGGGTCCCGTTAAGGAAGAGCGTGGTGCGCAAATCAGCGGCGACCATCTCGACGTGGCTGCATCGCGTACACCCTCAACGCCGCTTACCCCCCTTTTGTTGTCCTCTCTCGCATGACATCGGCGAGAAGCGCGCCATTGTCTGCGTTCTCCACCCCCCCCCCCCCTTCCCCTCCGCTCTTTCACTTTCACCATCCAAACACAATCAACGCTCCATCAACTTCTCTCTCTCTCTCTCTCTTTTTCTCTCCGCGACTCTCAACCTTTTAAATTTATGTTGATGATCTCTCCGAATCTAATTTGAGAGTCTAGCGAGCGACGGAGACTCCATCGGGCCTTGAAGGTCATTCTGGCTGCAGGTGTCACACGCGTCGGGCTTTACTGTAGGGAATTGAGCACATTAAAGGCTTCACCCCGCCTGTATTCTAGTGCACCACCGGATCGTATATTCACAGCAGCACATGCACACACTCATGATGCAGGGATGCTCGCAGGGAGGGGATAAATAAGTATGACAGATTGCAACTCCTCCTTTTTATCGTCGTCCTCCAACTCTTTCTTTTGCCGCCGTCCCCTCAATGCGGCACTCGTGTGAGTGCGCGTGTGTGTGTGTCGGGCGACCGCTTGACCGCCGTTTGTCTGGCTGGCGTCCTGAGTTTTGACTTGTGTCGGTCACCTACGTGAGCCCGCAGCCATAAACACCTGCGCGCACGTGGGTGGATGTCGTCTACTCGCCGGCTGCTACATTTTGTACTTTGTAATCGCATCCTAGTCTAATTGTATTCGATTGGATTATTAGCTGGTTGGCAAGGAGTTTGTAGGTTGTTAAACTGCCCGTGTTTCTAAGGTTTTGTCTGTTTGATAGTGTAGAAAAGTTCCTTGTTTATCGTGCGGGTTACATTCCATGCAGGCTCTCTCGCAATAGACAAAAAAATGTGAAATAGCGACCATATATTTTATTGTTTTTGTATTTTTTTTATTATTAAAGTGTTTATTTCTTTTTCACATTTTAAAGTCATTTAGCAAAAAAGGCCTCATTTTACGTAAAGCAACACTACGAAACATTCAGTTTTAAGTTGATTATGGCGCCACCATATGGACAAAGTTGGTAACGTTATGCCTGAAGGAAGACCACGTTTCTCATGAGGACAAGCGCATTGCGTCATTTTATAGCTCACGACATTCCAATTGACTTCCGTCTTTGTCACGAATGGGTAAAGGGGGAAGTGAGGTACGCCATAAAGCAGTCAGCACATTTGTAGTTTTTTGTGTCCTCACCATCAACCATACTCAAAGATGTTTAGTGCCAGTAAAAACGATACAGACCTCCTCAGGCCATGGCAAAGGTACCATTCAACTAGTTTTAAGTCGATGTTTCATCAGAAGAGTTATGAAAATATTCTATTAAAGTTGAAAAGTTCTTTAGTGCTACTTAAAGTTTTTATTAGTTTTAGTATTAGTTGTATGTGTTTTTTTTTTTTTCAATATATGGAGTGTTTGTCAAGTGGGAGTAAAAGTAGAGTAAACCGCAATTTTCAAACAACTGTTTGATCTTCCTTCTTCTATTAGGACATCAGCAATATGGAAATAAATAAATAAATAAAATATCATCTATGATATTCATTGACAAGGAGGAAAATGGAGGGCATTTTTGCTAAAATTGTAGTTCGTTTTAGACGCATAGCATGTAGTTTCATTTTTTTTAAGAGCATTTTTCATTCCGCTAAAAAAATGGCTTTTCAATTTTAGTTCTATGTTGTTAGTTTTCATTAACTCTAGTAAACTTGATTTAGATGATATTTTAAAGCTTTATCCATAAAACCAATACAAAATACTAGGAGTGAAACAAAAAAAAATTTGAATCTGAAACTCTTTCTTTTTACGGATGTGAGTGCATCGAATGGAACAAAAAATTTCTTCGAACTTCAAAATGTACCATCGTTGAATTGCATCGTACCCCCGTGTATCGAGATGCATACCGAACCTTTGTAAACACCTCTTTGACACCAAAGAGCTCGTCAGCAGTCCTTACGCATGTCGTACCCAAAATTTTATTCACGTACACACAGAGCAAGTATATAATAAAAGTAAGCAAATGCAACCTCAACAAAATACTTCTTACATAATACCACCAAGTGCTCATTCAAAACTCATGAACTGTTCACATAATATTTATAAATAGAAAAATTGGTGAAACTAAGTTTGCTGTGGTTTTCTTTCCTAACTCATTCAAGCGCTTTACATAAATTTGATAAACTACTGACTCAGCATTATGCTTTACCTTGTTAAAATGAGATCAAAGACATTGCATTCTTCCAAATCGACTTTTTTTTGGTTCACTTTTGCTCATAAATTCCAAATAAACAAGCCCCATGAACAGTTCAGTCCTGAAGTTGGCGACAGTGTCCATTTCCTAACTTTCTGCGACATCTTCTAAACATAAACATAAACATAATGCAGCATCTAGTGATTTTAAATTGTCCGCCTCCGCTCTGTGAGAAAAGAAGTTGAAGCTACTATTTGCCCTCCCCTGGGCAACTTTCCATTGACATCACCATTCTTTACTTTCACCAAGTGAAGCTTTTTTGGCTCCATTTCCTCACCGCGCTCACATTTTTATCCTGCATTTTTGGTCCCCGTCAACTTTCTCCTTCATGGTCTCCCTCCCACCTGTCCACCCCCTCCTGTGCTTCCACCTGCGTAGCCCACATAGAAGACGCCACTGTAGCCTTGCCACTATGTTCTCTTTTGTGTGTTACTGTAGCTTGGCCACCGCTTTTCTCCTTTTGTGCGCGCGTTGAGCCCGCTCTCCTGAGAATTCGGTGGGATTTGGTACAAAAAAGTAATGCTCTGTAATTAGCAGAAAGCTGTGTTATTTTGGGCGTGACTTGAAAAGGCTTTGTTTTATTTTACTGTATATTAATAGCATTTGTGGCGGTGGGGTCCGAGTGTGTTGCAGCGAGAGCTTTTGCAGATGCGGTAATGCACGCATTGCAGGAGAGTAAATTATCCAATTTCACTTAGTTATCTGCCTGTGATGTTTAGTGACATTTTCACATAGGGGTGTACTCACTTTTGTTGCCAACAACTACTGATTACTTTATATTGGAGCAAAGTGTTCAGCCATCAAAAGGTATATCTAGAAAAAATGTGACAAATGTATTTTGGTGAAATAGAATAAACGTATAAGTCACGCGGATTCCTTACATCTCCTACATAACCACTTAAGAAGAAGTAAATAAGCAAACACCATCTTGCTTGACTTTCCAAATACAGCACTTTTAAAGTTGATAATATACCCTATTGTGATCATATTCACATCAACACAACCCCACCCCAATGTCATGTTCAATCACTAATTGAATACGCTGAAAAAGTATACGCTCACTCCAACTCCCAACCAAACAAAGAGCATCATTATAATCTTCCTCAACTTTTGTTCAAAGGTCATCCAATAACTAAAACGGTGAACTGACTAAGCAGTCCGTCCATTTTTAACAAAACAGACTTACGCAAATGTATCTAACATAACCATTTTGAACTTGTTATTGTCTCGGGAAAAAAATCCAGACTTTCAATCTTGAGGTCACATAATGCTGCACGGCGAGTTTTACAAGTTTTCAAGTTATTTTCAACACTTTAAAATTTATGAAATAATGTTAAAAAAACAACAACAATGTTGACACAAAGCAATATTGTCAATGTGTGTGTGTGTGTGTGTGTGTGGGGACCAATGAAGTGAATTTGATTAAATTGACCATATTTGGGCATATGGCGCCCCAAACTAAGGAACTGACACTAAAAGTTACAAACGTAAAAAGGACTGATGTATGTGCTATTTGTGTCAAGATGATACCTGGCTGTACATCTTACATCATACACGTCATCATAAGAAATAACAGCATAGCACTTCAGGGTCTTTCTTCCTTTTCCTTCTGCTTGCCCTCATTTGTACGTGTGAAATTCCCAGCCAATGAGGACGCGTAATGAGCAGGTCCCGCTGGTGCTATCCTGCTTCCCCGAGACACACCGGCATGGGGGTAGTGGTAGGAGGAGGGTGATTGAGAAGCTGTGCGTGCGTGCGTGTGTGTGTGTGTGTGTGTGTTTGGGCGATAGAGGGGGAGAGCACTGCAGCAATCTGAGAAAGTAGGTCAGACATAGCAGAGGAGAAAAGAGGTACAGGAAAGAGATGGAGAGGGAAAAGGAAGTGGAATTCTTTGGGTTACAAAAGTGGAGTATTGTGGTGTACTTGAACTAACGTGTGCATGAATGCGGCCTTTTACTGCCTCGTTAATGGGCTCCTGCACCTGCAGGCAATGTTTACTGGACATTGGCCGACTCTCCTGCTCTCTCTTTTTTGGACGAACGTTAGCTCATGCGTTCTTTAAATAAACGAGTCTATAAGATTTCCAATGAACAAATGAAATTGCTTATGCCTCTTTTAAGGAAGTTTGTTCTGGATATCGCATAAGTGCGCAATGTCAAAAATACACAGTGGCACGCACAATACACTAAGGGCACTCAGGCTCCTTATATATGGGCTCCACTCAAGTATGAATTACCTTTCTCTTTTTGCTCTTTGGGCCATGTCTGTGTTTTATTATTTATTTGATGAAGCACAAAGTATACTGCATCTATAAATACACACTGCGGCCCACTGGAACGGACTGCACCAGGGAAAGATTGTGCGTTAACCACACACACAATGGAATTGATTCATTGACAATTGCTTCGGTACATATAGAAAGTGTACTCGCAGTTTACACAGAAAATTGCCTTCAATGAGTAATGGGAGAAGTCTCCATGCTTGGAAAAATAAACTCTCGAGGAGGGAAGAGATCTTTATAGGGGTTCAACTGTGCTAATGAAATACATGCAGTCAAACAAAGTGGCGTCTTTTATTTTTTGGACTTTATTAAAAATGCTACTTTAAATGTGTTTTTAACTTTTTACTTATCAATTACATGAAAATTATCATTAAGCATATGGAAAGATTTAGGAGCGATTCTACCTCTATTTTGCTCTTCTAATTCCATTTCACACACTCCCCCTGGACCATAACTCAGGCAACACCTGCAATCTAATTAAATTAAAGTCCATAGATTTGGCTTATCGCCTGGACAAGTTTAGAGTTTAGTGCTTTTATGCACGTGTCAAGTGAACTGAGACATCTCACTTTCTTGAGGGTAGAAAGTGTGTAATATAAACTGACAAATCGGGAGGGGGGGTCCTAATGATTGTATCATGATATGCAGGAATTTCTGCGTTATTCACAGAAAATTTCACCTAAACGTAACCATGTTCGTCAAATCGGCAGGTAGAGGATGACGGGGAGAGCTTGTGGTCTGACGAGACCCAAACCCACATTTTTGGTTGACTTTTCCCAATAATAGATTTTTAATAAAGGACAAAAAAAAACAACAACCCTGCTACGACAAAGAGACATCCTCATCATGGAGGATCCCAGATGAACAATAAGAAGAAAGAAACACAGCTTATTTACAGGGACTCTTCCACATTGAGCACATTCTTGTACTTCTGTTAGACTAAAATGCCACAAGATCGCACCAAAGCACTGGATAATAGGAAAGTAGCAATGGATGTTTACGAATGAAGTCTAAGTGACACATTTGGACACTTTTTAGGGAAAAGCTAAAAGGAAAAGAAGATGATGTTTGGGAGAAGCTAAATTTAGCCTTGCTTGTAGGTGATCATTTCGAAGAGTCTTCACCACATGTATGTTTTAGTTCTGCTGAAATGCATTATTATTAAGTGATTTATTTTTAAGGCTGATGTCGCAAAAAGAGATTGAAATAATATTAGTATTATAAAGTGTTTTAGCGTAATAGTTTGTGGTATATTTATGGTTTAGACTATTTTGACTGAAATTGGGATCAAAGTGCCTTCGGGCTCGCATTGCAAACCTGTTCTGTGGGTTCTTATTCCAACACAGTCTTGATCAAAGCACCGTGTTTAGGCCAGTTGGGACACACAACGTGTCGTTACAAAGAAAATGTTTGACTTGACTTCCGCTTTAATCGTCATTTTCACAAATTTCAATATGGATGGCGTGTTTTTCTTTCTCTAGTTGGGGCATGTGTCATTATTTATCCTCACTTGCAAGTAACCTCTTGCTCTTTCTCTTGTTTGTCCCCTCCCAGTATGTGGCGTTTGGCTCCCTATTCTTCATCCTCATCTCCATCTCCACTTTCTGCATGGAGACGCATGAGGCCTTCAACACCATCCTCAACAAGACGGAGAACGTGACGGTGGGCAACCAGACGCGCGAGGAGATCGTCTACGAGGTGGTGACAGACAGCTGGCTGACGTACGTGGAGGGCGTGTGCGTCATCTGGTTCACCATCGAGGTCCTCCTGCGAGTCATCTTCTGCCCCGACAAGGTCGAGTTCTTCAAAAGTACCCTCAACATCATCGACTTTGTGGCCATCCTGCCCTTCTATCTGGAGGTGGGCTTGAGCGGGCTCTCCTCCAAAGCCGCCAAGGATGTCCTGGGATTCCTCCGCGTCGTGCGATTCGTCCGCATACTCCGAATCTTCAAGCTGACGCGCCACTTTGTGGGTCTGCGAGTCCTCGGCCACACCCTCCGCGCTAGCACCAATGAATTTCTCCTGCTCATCATCTTCTTAGCACTCGGCGTCCTCATCTTTGCCACAATGATTTACTACGCGGAGAGGATCGGCGCCCACCCGGACGACCCGGCGGCGAACGCCCACACCAACTTCAAGAACATCCCCATCGGTTTCTGGTGGGCCGTGGTGACCATGACCACACTTGGCTACGGAGATATGTACCCGGAGACGTGGTCGGGGATGCTGGTGGGGGCTCTGTGTGCCTTGGCCGGCGTGCTGACCATCGCTATGCCCGTTCCCGTCATCGTCAACAACTTCGGCATGTACTACTCGCTGGCCATGGCCAAACAAAAGTTGCCCAAAAAGAAGAACAAACATATTCCCAGAGCGCCTCAGCCGGGGTCCCCCAACTACTGCAAGCCGGACGCTTTGGCCATGGCTACTGCTTCACCGCAAAGGCTCTTGGGAAATGTCCTAGGTGGAGTGATGGGCTCTGGAGGCCTCGGGGGTGACTGCCCTCTCGCCCAGGAAGAAATTATAGAGATCAACAGAGGTGAGCTGTTTCTTCTTTTCTTCTTTAAGAATTAACTTCCCGGAAAGTTCTTCCGGTTTGCAGTTTTCAAGCACACCTGATGAGATTAACAGGATGGCGGGGTTAGAACAGAGGTGGCTCATCTGTCCGTTTTTAAGATCGACCCTTAAGCACAAACATTTTCCCACGCAGTAAATTCTGTAGAGTAATTTTGATTCTATTTAGAGTGGGACCAAATAGACTCAGTTTTAGAGTAATATTTACACTTGGAAGAGAGTAAAATAAAGAATTGGAAAAAAAATAACTCACTCAAGGGTTGAGGAACGAACTCACGACCTTCAGCTTGGGAGACAGCCGATCTACCCCCTGAGCCAAGCAGATCCTGCTGTGTGTTAGTATATCGCTCGTGTCAGCTGTAAACTTCCTAACTGCAAGAGCTAAAATGATGTTTTTGGTCTCTTGGTGATAAGCAAACAGTAGGTGGGGCATAGCTCAGATGGTAGTGTGGCAGCCTCCCAAGCTGAAGGTTGTGAGTTCGTTCCTCAACCCTTGAGTGAGTTTTTCCCCCCAATTCTTTATTTTACTCTCTTCCAAGTGTATAAATATTAGCCTACTCTTAAACTGAGTCTATTTGGTCCCACTCTAAATAGAGTCAAAATTATTCTACAGGATTTAATGTGCATTCTTGTCACAATGTCACTAGAGTTGGTGGTCCAATATCAAGAAGTGATGCATAGTAGATTCTGGATCCACCCTGGAGAAATCACCAGACCCATCAGAACTCATGTGTAATTTATTATCAACTGGTAGGTCCACGCTTGCCTTCAGGCACCCATCTGCCAGCCAGGAAGAAACAAACACTATGTAATGGTTGGTGGGAGTGAAGTCAATTATCTATTAAGACAGCTTAATGCCTTTCAAATTGCGCTGACTTCACATTTTTTTCTCTGTGGTTTCACCAATAAAACCAGGAAGGGAGGTAATTTGGATCTTTGATTGCCTTTTACATGTCGGTGCACCTTTAATGCATCACGTTGGTCATCAGAGAGCTGAAAAATATTGCCCTCGTCAGCCGTTTTATGACATTTTGTCTGCTTTGCTTTTCTGTGCTTCATCAAAAATATTGTTTCCTGATTCAGCAGCTATTTAGACAGGATATCGGGATTTGACTGCATTTGACTAATTCCCCCTTTTAACTACTACTACTAGGTCCTCCCTACTGTTCTGTAGACTAATACAGTTTTTAGCCACAAAATGTGTTGAATTTGCGAACTGACAAACAAACAAATCAAAATAAGCTAAAAAAATGTAGAAATTGGTGGTCCAGGTGAGGAAAGTTTCTCCTTGTACAAGATTCCACAGGATTTTTAAACATCCTTACGTTGTCATATATTGTTGCTTGAAATTTAAACATCCTTCATAATTACCTCTATCACTTACAACTGAAATCCTCACACATACTGAAACGCTCTCACAGGGACGTATGAAACATGTTTCACTAGTGTGAAAAAGAGTGGTGAGTGCTCGTGAGTGTGCATTTCCGTACTGTGTAAGTGTTTACGTGTGTGAGAGTTGCAGTAGTGTGAATGAGAGTACGCCTATTTCAGTAGTGTGCAGGAGGATTTCA
The DNA here is from genome assembly GCF_051991255.1 of Vanacampus margaritifer. Taxonomy (NCBI): domain Eukaryota; kingdom Metazoa; phylum Chordata; class Actinopteri; order Syngnathiformes; family Syngnathidae; genus Vanacampus; species Vanacampus margaritifer. The sequence goes on from NC_135449.1 coordinate 5,729,353, forward strand.
GTTGTATTTGAGAGTGTTGCAGTTATGTGCATTAGAGCAAGAGCCTTTCAGTTGTGTGAGAGTGTTTCCTTAGTATGTGTGTGAGTTTTTCAGTAGTGTGTGAGAACATTTCAGTCGCGGTACTGAGAGTGTTAATGTTTATGTGATATGGTTTGTAGTGTGTTTATGTGTTTCAGTTTTGTGTGAGCATTTCAATGGTGTATGAGAGTGTCTCAGATGAGTGTGAGAGCGTTGCAATAGTTGTGTGGGAGCATTTCAGTTGTGTACATGAGAGCGTTTCATTAGTGTGTAGAGCGAGAGCCTTTCATTTGCCTGTGCGAGTGTTTCGTATTGTCTATATGCGCATGTGTGCCGTGAACATTTTAGTAGTGGCTGTGAGAGCATTTTTGTGTGAGTAACGTGTGAGTACGTTTCTGGACGTTGTGTCTGAGACTGTCTCTTTAGTGCGTATGTGACTATGTTTCAGTTGAATGTATGTGAAAGCATTTCTTTTATGTGTTTGTGGGCATTTCAGTTTTGTGTGTAAGAGCATGGGAATTCCTGTGAAAGTGTTTCAGTGGTTTGTGTGAGAGCTAACCCTGAATGAAGTCCTGAAAGCCCTTACTCTCATAGGTTGCCTGTAATAATCTTGACTGCATTGTATCGTTAACAGTGTAACAAATGCAGTCGTACTGGAAAATGTAGCATATCTATTTTGTGCCCACACTTCCCTTTCCCTGTGCAGATTCCAAGCAGAACGGTGACGCAGCCTCGGCCGCGCTGGCCAACGAAGACTGCCCGACCATCGACCAGGTGCTCAGCCCTGACGAGAGGAGCCCCATCGGGCGGGGTCCCACCCGGGAACGCTACCAGCAGGACCGGGCCTGCTTCCTGCTAAACACCAGGGAATTCCGAGCCACGGATGGCAATGTGCGGAAAGGTACGTCTGGCATCCGGAAACCACTGACGCAAACATGTTGTGTGTACATTCAGTCAACATTTGGCAGGGATGCTTTAGACAGGAAAGCGCACACTAAGTGGCAGATCCGATCACAGACTCACATGCACACTCAGCTCTTGTGCTCTGCTCTTGTTTGTTAGTGCCTCTTTACATCAATGTTGTCCGTGTGTCGTCACCGCTTGGTTTGATTAGTCATGTCTGATCGCGAAGGTTTCTGTGCGTCCTTGATTTTGTTGTTTTGCTTCTTGTTTGACTTGCTCCATCTGTCCATAGTGTCCGTGCGTTTGGTTGTATGTACTGTGGCATCCATCCATGCTCATAAACAGTCTTTCTCTGTCTTCTGGACTCAGACAGTTGACCATGCATTAATTTACTTCTCGTCACTTCTGTTTCTCTCTCTCTCTCTCTCTCTCTCTCCCCCCTTATTTTGTCATTTTACCCTACCTTATCCTTTCCCCTCATTGCCCCTTTCCTTTCCTTCCCTTCCCTTCCCTGGGATGAATCCATGCCCCACATATTCCATCCCCTTTTCTCCTTTGTGCCACATCAACCCCCCCCCCCCCCCACCCCCTCACACACACACTTTTAATTTCAACCATCATCTTTGTGCTCATGACAACCCAACACCTTCACCCATCCATCCACCCGCCACTCATCGCAATCAAACCACCGCTGCCGCCAACCTGCACCCGAACACTCCCTCGCACTCCCTCCAAACTTTTCAACACCCCCCTTGTTGACAACAAACTAGAGGCAGCAGCCCTGGCACCCAGCCCAGACTCCCCTCTGACTGAGGATTGGTATAAGATGGAAGGGTCTCTGTTACAGCAGGACCTCAATGCAAACTCCACCTCCTCCTGGATCAAACCATAGACCAGAGGTAACAATACAAAATCAAACAAAATCGATCAATCAATACAAAAGTCAAAGAGCCCTAAGCTACAGGTTCGGCTTCAAGTGTCCATTCAACTCCATCTGGCTCTCCCATCATGTAGCATGCTATTGCAGTGATGTCAACGATAGCAGCAGCACAGCACCACTTGCATACAACACACACCTGCAATCACACGTACACACATTGGTTTTGTCCGTGAATTCACTCATGAGACGTCCCCCGTGTCCTCAAATGTGCAGGTTCTTGAGCTGAGGTTAGGGCGCACTCAGGTCGATTAGTTGCCTTGAATTGTTCACCATATCGAACCTAACCTCAGCCCAATCTCATGGCTGGTTTGGCTCTCCTTGTGAACTACACCGATACAGTACATCCATTGTTTGTTTGTTTTCCATAATAGAGCACAGTTTTGGTATCACGTGTGTGTCTATGCAATGCATGGGCGTAGTTGGCAGAGGGGACGGGGGGCATGGCCCTCCAACTTTCTGAATACAGTGATTCAAAGCAGAACATAGGGAAGGATTTTGATGTCCGGAATGCTTCGCTTTCATGGAGGGTAAAGCAAAATGTTTTTTTGTTTTCTTTTATTTATTTTTTATTTTTTTACCACATTAACTTTAACTTAAAAAAGCCTGCTAGCTTAACTCATTCACTGCCATTGACGGCTATAGACGTAAAAAATTCATTTGAACTATTTCTATTAGTTTAACATTTTTTCCCACTTTTGTTAACAAGAGTATTTATTGTGCATTTAGAACAGATATAAAATTTGTGATTAATCGTGAGTTAACTAGTGAAGTCATGCGATTAATTATGATTAAAAAAATAATCGCCTGACACCCCTAATTTAAAAAAAAGAAAATATATATAAAAATTAATAAAAGTACTTTTAAAAAAAGAACAAAAGATTATTCAAAATTAGGGGCGTCAGGCGATTAAAAATTTTCGGAATTAATCAAATGACTTCACTAGTTAACTCACCATTAATCACAAATTTTATATCTATTCTAAATGTACAATATATATATTTTTTAGGTTTTTATACTCTTGTTAACAAAAGTGGAAAAAATGTTAAACTAATAGAAATAGTTAAAATGAATTTTTGACGTCTATAGCCGTCAATGGCAGTGAATGAGTTAATGCTAACACTAAACTCAGCAACAGTTTGAAAAGTTATGGTTCTTTGGCCAGTATGGAGAGAGGGTCAGTTAAATACTAAATGATGAAAAATTAGCTCCTAAAAGTTTCTTTGTGCCCCCCCTCCTCCCCTTCTGAAACGATAGTTACGCCCCTGCACTCATTAGTGCAATAGCATAAACCCCTCAAGTTGTCCTGTGTCTGGAAAAAAGAAAAGAAAAAGGAAAACATACTCTTGAAGAAATGGGAAATAGCGGTTCACATTGTTGTCGTCTGACGTGCCTCTGTTGTTGTTGTTGTTGTCTCTCCCTTCAGGTTGTGTCATATCACGCGTGTGTATGTGGGCTCTTTCATTCCTACACGTTACACACACACACACACACTGTCTCAATGCCGTCTGAGTGTTGTGTTCGTGTTGTCGTGTGTGGCTTACTTTTGGTTCTTATGCCTAATTTTCCCCCGACAATGTGTTTCGCGATGTGACTCCCCTCCCCTCACGGGCCTCCGCCTCAGGAAAAACACACTGCAACTTTGCAATATTTGTGCCTTAAAAACAAACAAGTTATTTGTGTGCATAGTTGCAAAATTTAATCCAAAAATGTATTTATTTAGAACAAATGTTTACATAGAACGTACAGTATAGAGACAAAAGTATTGGGACACCTGGCATTAGATCACTACTAGTTTTCTTGTTTTGATTTCCCCCCCAAGAGCTTTCATTTTGACATACACTAATGTAAAGGTAATATATATATACAGTGGACATCTTAAGATTGTACGGGAATTAAAAAATGAAAATATGGCATTGTTTACTCCATTTCGTTCCCCTGAGACTTTCTGCAACATTCCAGAACTCTTGATTCCTTAATTAACTGATTAAGTGTGCCCAAGGACTTTTGTCCATATAATGTACGATTGATTAGTCTTTCCAAGTGCATTGTGTTGTTCAAAAGTATCATTTTTCCAAGGCCCAAGGTCACTGGGGTAAGGGGGAGACATTAAGGTCAAAAGGGATAGTACTTCTGCAAACGACGCCACGCTGACGACAAGCTAAATGCATTCAGTGTAAGACCTCAGCTTTGTGCTTTATGACCTCCATCAATCAGGTTCCTGCCGTCATTCTCATCATCATCATGTAGAAGATCGAACACGGTGTCGCTGGCGCTTAATGCTTCGGAAATACTATTCCCGAGACCGTGCGACTGAGCTTTCAGTGCCAAGTGTAGCCCAAAGCTTCATAACTCTTTGCTTCCTGTGCTGCCAGGTTGAAAGAAATGCGATGAAATACAGCTTGAAGCTACACTCGGTAACTGAAAGACTTTGCACAATACAGTCCAAGAGTAGAAACACAGGCAGGTAGAAAAAAAAAAAAGTGGCAACAAGGTAAGCAGTAGGTCGCAGACAATGCTACACGTTTGGATGATTCTTCTGTAAAAAATAAATAAATAAATACATGAGCGCAAATAAATCCCTCTTTAAAGCAAATCAGGATTTGATAACACTAAATTTGAAAACAATTTTTTGTCTTCGTTGAGTAAAAACAAAACAAAAGTACAGTACAGTGAACCCTGCTTGAGAATGACACGTTCTGTATTTTAAACAACCACACAAGTCCTCCGCTAGCTTAATGCTAACACACAATGGACAGGCTAATGATTAGCATCGATAGTCGTTTTTATATTATTACAGTATATGTTTTTATCAAGTAAAATATTATACAGTACTATTTTTCCTTAATAAAAAAAACACTTTCCAAACATTCTTGTGAGCTTTAAAAAATAATAATAATAATAATTAAACTCTAAATTTGTGAATGCCAAACCACGGCTATGCGAGGGTTCACTGTAAATGCAATCGAAAAATCCCTACGAGGAGTCTTCCTGTTTTTAAAGAGGGATTCCAAGTTATTCTTGTGTGCTGCAGGTATGATTTCTTTCCTAGATAAACGCTTCAGGTGTCTTTGCCAAGTTCTTTTTGGAAAGCTTTACATGTTCCTTCAATTTTGATTGTGGGCCATCTGGCTTCCTGTGCAATACAGTATATGCATGGCTAACTTTATACAGTGGGCTACTGGAGACCTTCTACAACAAGGACATCCACCTCGTTAATTCTCTCTCTGTGCAGTCTATGTCATTTTATCTTCTATTTGCTTTTTTAAAATTCTTATTTAAATTTTGTGTACAAGTTGTGTGTAACTTAATTTTGTTTTTGTGTGTGTGTGTTTTTTTTTTTTTTACCGTGGTTGTTGTATGGTGTTTTATTTGTAGTTTTTTAAAATTTGTTTCTTGTAGATTTTTACAGGTCTATGTTATATTTATTTTTGGTGTTATTTACTGTCTGGTTGAACTCTTGAGTTTTGTGCAGACACTTTTTGTGTCCTTATTTGAGTTTTAGCACCACTTGAGCACCATTTTTTCTCTCTCTCAGTAATCCTGTATATGACGGTATTAAATAACTCTATTTTTACCAGTTAGCCAGCCAATACTATAAATAGATTTTGACGTTTTCTTTAAGAGACATGTTGTTATTGGTCTCTGTAGTATCTAGTCTCGGTAAATTATAAAACATGGCCAGTTTCAATAGTGGTTCATGTTAACAGTCACCAACCAAATGCAGTATTTTTATTTAAAGTGTAAATGATACATATTTTAAAGTGATAACACTTGTCTCCATTGTCATATCACCTCATCATGATAAACTGCAAATATGACTTTTTCTGAGCCAGATTTAGCTGATTTCAACAATAATTAGCAATATGCTAAATAAAAGTAGGGTTGATTCAATCTTCAATCTGTGTGTGACCCAATACAACAATTTTGTGACAGTAATGTTCAGTTTTGATTGACACGAGTAAAAAGTAAACAACATACTGTAGCAGTGTAGCTTATATGCTATTCTACTACATTATATGATTATTTTATGATTTTGTGTCCACAATCTCTGTGTGCTTCAGTACAAATGTTACTGTTAATGTAAATAAAGTTTGAACAAGCAGAGCTAGATTACAATGTAGGGAGTAAAAATAAAAAAGTAATCTGAAAAAACAAATGCTCAAGTCAAGTACAGATACTATTCCTGAAAAATCAACCTAAGTACAATTACAAAGCACATCTCACCAATCCAACCAATTTACTATGACAAATCTAAATCTGTATTAACGTATTGGTCCACCTACTGTACTACAAAATGTATTTTTTTTTAAATCAGGTACTTTTCAATGCAAGTCATCCAGCTACTGTAACCCTATATGACGAACTTTCAATATGACCTCTAGGGCAGCGTCAACAACTGAAACATGCTTTGTCGGCAGAGTATTGAATTGCAGGTGAGGCGTGCCAAATAAACTGGTCACATTTCCTGCTCTGGATTATACCCAATGACTGTGATTGTGGGCACGGTTAAATCAATTGCTTTAATTATTGGTAACAGGAGTTGCACCATCTTTAAACGGCAATTGATTTGGTGTAAGAATGATGTAGCTTGTGGCCCTTGCTGCAGTAGACTTAAAACAGCAAGCACACACTTACATACATACATACTAAATTATAGGACTTTATTGGGTGCAGAATAGACATTTTTGTAAATGCCTGAAAAAAAAGTCATACACAGAGTAGCCATTGTAATAGAAATGCAGTCAAGTAAAAGAACGTACTGCTGTGTTGTTTTAGGACATTTGTATCATTTCTTTTAGAACTACTGAATTATTATATATATATTTTTTTGCATATGAGTCTGGTCAGATTATTTGCAGTGTTTCCCTCTCTTTTTGTTCCTCTTTGTGCTCCCTCCTCCATCAGCTTCACCTTCAGTGATTAACGCTCATTCTTCCATCCCATCTCCAGGCCGCCACTGCAGTGCAAGTGTATCTTAAAGTCTGACTGTAGGTAGGTACACGTGCTCCCCTCCTTAGTGTTAAGTGCAGTGTGACTGTGGGTTGAGCCGTCATGTGGTTAATGAGCCACATGCGACTATTTCCCCTGATAAAGAAGCCCAAAGTACCAAAGTGTTGACGTTTCTGAGTAAATACGCTCGTTGCCGTGGCGATGGGTTGACTGTGACAGACTGCAGTGGCTGAGTAACACGATGAGCACTTTTGTTGTCTTCTTTTCTGGTCACTAACCAATACTGTTATACATACATAAAAACATTGAAGGACCATCTTTGAGTCCTAATTTACACTGGGAAACTACGATTCAATACTGTAATTATTTATGTATGTATATGTAAAAACACTCACAACTTCATTCTTCATCTATGTCATTTTTCGCATTTGACTCCTCATTGATTCACACTTGACAAGTGTTTCAAATTCAACATCATAATTGGAACGCATACAGAATAATGCAATTCCTTAAAATTAAACCTGAGCTAAATTAACCTTCGAACCTTTCAGTTTAATTTTAAACTTTTGAACGAGCTGCACACCTTCAAAAAAGAAGAAGCATAAAATAGAAAACTCTGGTAGATATTTTATATGCACATGTACCCTTTTGTCACTACTTGCGGTTCCAAAAATCTTCCTGCAACAGCTTTTATTTATTTCAAAAAGTTCAGCCCTAGAAAATGCATCAATATTTTACCGAGTCACCATTTGGCTAATGTGTTTGAGCAAGACGGAGTTAAAAAAGAAAAGAAAGGGCTTTTATTTTTGGTCGGGTCAAGCAAAGCGTCATTGAAGGGCTAGCGCTGCACCAGTGCTTGTTTTTGTCTTGTAGTGCGGAAAACACTATGACTTATTTTTGGGAGAAAACTTTTTGTAGTTGACTTTTATGGCGTTTTTTCTTTCTTTCTTTAAATTAGAACTAAAGATACATATCAGCAAGCATTTACAAATAAGACTCAACTCCAGTCACTGAGGCTCATCTATTAGCGCAGACCAGGTTGGCTACCAATGACGTTCTTCACTTTGCCTGTGAAAAATAATCCATGTAACAGATTCTCTCCAGAATTCGATGCGTTTTAAATGTTGTGAGAAGTATGTTTTGTTTTTGTTTTTAGTTTAATGTTGACCATGTGAAGTTTACAATATCGAAAAGTTAAATGTTGAATGATTGCTATGGTTAGATTTAGTGGTATTTTGTAATCTGAGGCTACACGGACATGGGTATTTTTTAATATTGTGACATTATGCACAGTTTGAACATTAACACTGCACAAATAAAGACAAAAAGGTACTTAAATGCTTCAATTAACATTTACTCCAATGTTTAAAATCAAATGGTTCAAAAAGAATAAATGTATTGTATTGTATTTAAAATTATCCATAGCAACAAGCTTCATTCTAAAATGTTTGATTATGTTGCATGTTTTAAATGTCAATTTTATTTGTATTTAATTTAGTGATTATTTCTCGTACCACTAGAGAGAGCCCATGTTACCAGTAAACTAGTGGCACTGATACCCCAATTTTTTTAAGCTATTGTTAACTGCAAAATAATGGCTCCATTTGTTTAATGTCCTTTTTTTTTTTTTTTTTTCAATTAACAGACAATGAGTCAAACACTGTTCTGAAGATAAGCAGCATGGTGTCCTCCTATTTTCTAGAAACATATTGTAGTTCATGTTTTATATATATTTTAAAGTATTACTTACTTTACACCTCAGCATTGAGGTGGCATGGCTCACTGGTAGGATGGTCGTCTCCCAACCCAGCGGCTGTGGGTTCGATCCCTGCTTCCCCTTGAGCAAGATACTGAACTCCCAGTTGCTCTTGATGCTGCGTCATCACTGGCCTCTATTTAAAGAAATATTAATGCAATTGGTGACTATAGTACAGAATAGAAAGTACACTCATATAATGAGGTCAGTGTTTTAGGATTTTTATGAATGACAGCGAATAAAAAACAGAAGTTGGGAAAAATACCCGTTCTTGTGGCAAAGATTGTATTTACCTTGAAACTTCATGTGGTCAATTTTCTATTGTCTTGGCCCGGTGTTGTCTAAAGCATCTCTACATTATTCATGCAATGCAATGATGGGTGCTTTATTCAATGGGCCTTTTAATGCTATTATATTAAACTCGTATGCTTTTCTGTTATGGGAAAAAAAACGACATATCATAACTCGCATTTTCTTGTTTTGTCTTGTCTGTCTTTTGTCTGTGTCTGTCTGTCCTTTCGTGGGTCTTTATGATTTCGTGACATGTTGAATTGACTGTCTTCCTTTTGCTAACATGCTTCTTTTCATTTTATTTTCATGTTGAAATCTTGTGTGAAAACAAACTGACTATGGAAAATGTTCTCCAAACATGCTCAATTGCAACATCTATTTTGTTTGTGTCAAAACACTCACATACACAAACACGTTGTAAACCCACGTTGTAAAATGTAGCTACAAGCTACGAGAAATCTCGCAGTCTCACGAACGTAACGGGGTTGTCTGGCTCGTCTCTGCGGCTCGCCCCCATCACGAGCCCACCTTTCGAAACCTACGAGGCACCGGGCCCCATGCGCCGTTGCCGCTCCCCCATCCCCTCCATTTTGTAGCGGGAAGGCTGCACAAGATCAGATGCTAAAAGATGGCCGTGGAGCCCGGCTGGCGTTAAAAGTCTCCGATCAAAACTGATAGCAATAAGATCACGTGAAAATGAATGTAGACGAAATCACCTCTTGTCTTGTGATTCTAAGGGTTTGATGCATGCGTCGGGTTAGCAAATAGATTTAAAAAAAAGTTAACGATAAGTTAAATTTATTATTAGACTAAATGTAAACGCTTTGTTTGGAAAATGGAATTGTATCACATCCTAAAAAATGATTTATTGTTCACTGTGTTATGGACTAAATAGATCGTAACAGAGGACAAACATACAAACAGAATACATAAATGCATACGTGAGACCAGTGTTTCCTAAATTTTTGTTGTTATTGCACATTAGAAAAATATCATGGCACGCCACAAAACCAAAATACCACAAAAAGTAGATACGTGCTTTCTGAATCAAAAGTCTACACACCCCTGTTCAAATGCAAGGGTTGTGTGACTCTCAATTGAGCCACATTCAAAAGGAATGAGAGAAACCGCTTTGATTGATGGCGACTTAAACATTCCCACAGTGGCGCAGCTCGCCCACCTGAAGATCCGCTGGGCTGCGTTTGTCCACGAATTTAGCAATATCGGTCGAACTCGCCTCCGATGCACGCCGTTGATGAAAATAGGGCCGCTTGACCAACTAAACAAGTCAGCCGTGCAAATGAAATATGACATTAATCTCTAAAATCTCTCAAAGTGCAATAAATGGTCATTAATTATAGATTATATTTTATAATAAATATATGAATGCATTCAGGTTTATTTACTGTCAAATCATTGACTCTTTTACATATGCAAGAAACGTGCAATATTCTTTTATGCTGGAGAATGTGTGCACATAAAGTACATTTGTAAATATGCCTTTTTTCAATCTTAAAAAAAATGCGCAGACTTACAAATCAGTGTTAAGAGTACAAAAAAATGAGCCAATTATCTCTTCTTATGTCTTCTATTTGGTCTTTTCGATGTTGTGGGTACATTTAAATACTTTTATTTACATTTCAAGCATTTAGTTATTGTCTTCAAGTCTTAGACAATACTTCCGTTTTTGTTAAGAATGACATCATGATTGTGTTAATGATTAAAAAAAAAAAAACGACAAATCAATGTGCTTCCAAAATAAACGTTGTACTTTGCCATTTAGAACGTTTAGTAATAATGCATGACTGAGTTGTCCGATCACTGAGGATTGTAAATATGTACAGGTTTTACTTTTGTCTACAATCATCGTGAGAGAAAAAACAATCAAACTCAGTGCTGCTTTCTGCAGTTCAAGCATGATCCGCTACGTGATGCACCACACACTAAAAGGAAGGAAATTCTGGGGGTGGGGGGGGGGGGGGGGGGGGGGGGGGGTAGTTTCCAAATTTGATTTAAGTTACAAAAAAAACCGAATGTACTCTACTAATGGGCACTATGGGTCCATGCTTCAATGCCCTTGTTAGTCCAGTACATAATACTCGCTTGCTCTCAGTGGATAAAAGCCTCTGTAAACATTCTAGCACACAAACACTCCCTTTTTCCACAATGTGGATGTGACACTGTTGTTCCTTTTTTTTTTGAATGTTTATGTTGCAGTCAAACAAAATATCCTTGTGTCTTTTACTGTACTTGTTTTTGTTTTACGGAAACTTTGTTTTTGCAGAGATCTTGTATTTGCTGACAAACGAATTGTGTTGGTAAAGCGGTGAAATGTGACTACAAAACAAAACAGACAGATGTTGTACAGTAAGTGCCTCTATGAGGCCCCTCGAGGCTCTGATGTCATTTTTAGGAGTTCATACTAATTAGCTAGATTTAACTAGCTACATTATATGTACTGTACTTTCAAAGTGATGCTCCACACACTGGTAGGTAGTATTCATCATGTTCACATCTGTATCTACACATGTGACTACATTAAAGTCATATGAAATACATTTGATGTACACATTGTGTGTGTTGGAAATTTTTGGATTGAAATGTTTTTCCCAGTACTTACTTTTTATTTCCCATAAATAGTTCAGACCAACTTGAGTCAATGGATGAGTACAAAGAAATATACTTCTATACTCTCCATTGTCCAACAAGGTCGATTGTATTTTCCAAGCAGATTTTCCTCGAAGACGACGTTGGCAGAAGACGAGGAAGTCAAAGAAAAGAAGAATGACAAAATTGTGTACATTATGTTTATAAGAAAATAATGAATAGTGACTTGATCAATTGTATGTTTTGTACAAATGTTACAGACGTATTTAATCTCGGTGTAAACAAAGCATGCCTGCTAGTACATGCAAGACTTGTACGCTATAAAATGCATGTTCTTGTGTACTTATTATCTTCAGCAGGGACGTTAAGAATCCTGTCATTGCATTTAGTGACATTTAATCTCACAAGATTTTTTTTTTTTTTTTGTAATAGATTTTTTTTTTTTTTTTTTGTAATAGATTTTTTTTTAATGTGCCCATGACCAACATCACATGTATTTGTGTGTCCGTCTGTCAGGAAAACATGTTTCATAATATCGCTCAAATGTAAATATATGCACTTTTACACCCCCCAACACACACATTCCAGGAAAGTTTTGTATGTTAACATAATTTATTGGCGGTAGCTGAATGGAGAGCATTGTGTTACTTCAGATGTATTGTCACTGTTTGTTTTGTTTGTGTGTTGTTGTTCAAGTTACCGAGCTTACACTTTGCTGGATGCCCTTCCCTAGTTTTCAAATTGTTGCATTTTATTCTGACAGTTAAACGGCAGTATACACAGGTAATGCTAATTACTTCCCTATTTGATTGACATGCAAAAAAAAAAAAAAAAGTTAAATGTGAAAATTGCAATTGGCAAAAAATAACCAGTGGTTGGTTTATATTAGTTGAACACTGCTGTAAACCAACCTAACAACCTTTAATTTGAATGTTTCACATTTCTGCTCTTATAATGATGTTATCTGAGTGTGCTTATTCATGATTCTCTGTTCTTGTCTTCACAGTGTTAAGTTTCTAGCGTTGGCCTTCTCTCTGTAACGAGGAGTCATTAAGCGGTTAACACATATTTGCGGCGGGAGCCACATAGGCGGCGAGTGTGACGTGGATGGACGTTTTAAAGGAGATCTTTGGGGTGACAAGAGAGAAAAAGAACGAGAGGCCTCACGTTTAATCATGAATTCCGAAAATTCACACGGTCTGCTCCTGCTCACGTCGTTACCAAAGTAGCCTCTCGGAACTCCGACGACCACATTTTTTGACATCTGTCTGACAGACACCCCCCCCCCCCCTTCTTTTTTCCACCCCTTTTTTGGGCCAATTGACTGAGCATTGCACTGACACACTTTGGGAGGAAAAAAAAAGGACTCCTGATGACACATTCCAGATGACATCACTTCGAAAACATCACCTGTTCCGTGCCATCAACAAGTTTCTGAAAAAAAAACAAAAAAAAACTTGTCTTCACAAGGGACTGAATGAACAATGTAGCATCTCTGCTAACACTGTAGCATCCGTTGGCTGGGAACCGACTTGACCTGACAGAAGAGTGATGCAGTTTAGAGCTCACGGTCCTCCTGATATCCTTTCCAGTGAAGAAGTAAAACACCCCCGACAGTACATGAGAGACATAGGTCTTAACCTTCATGGAGAATTACATTCAAATGAATGACCCGCATAAAGATCAAGTTTAGCACATGCCTCTGAAACTTTGTCTTCCATTCACATCGATAAAACGCGATCACCTAAAAGCTACGACGACGAAATAGAGCCCTTGTAGCATCCGCATTCAACGTGGTTTGACCTTCAGGCCGCCCTGACGTTACAAGACTTTTTCTCTCATGTACCGCAAAAAGGGGAGGGGGTCAGGGAAGGGAGGATCCTGCTGAATGACCTTCTGTGATGTCATCTAGATTAGCAGAAATGAGTCCACTTGGGGTTGAACTGCCACTTGCAACCGCTAGCCTTTTAAGTGAAGCACATTGAAGCAAAATTAGAACTATTCTGGCTGGAGCGGAAAATAGACTCAAGGAGACGGGAGCTGGAGACGACTTGTCAGTCTTTGGTCCAATCACAAGTCTGCTTAAATTATAATGAAAAGGAGAATGGACGGCACTCCCCTCCCCCTCTACACTGCCCGTCCCCTGCCACAAGGACACTTTTTACACCCATTAGCAGGAAAGGATGAATTTGAAAGGGACCAATCAGATTAATAAACCCCTAACACACACAAAGGCCTACACTGCCAACAAGGCACAAGAACCCCCAGATGAATACTGCCCAAAATCTCTCTGTGGTACCTCTTGCTGCCATCGGGCTGCTTCACTGGCGAGGCGATGTCACAAAGAGGACGGCCCGGCAGGCGGAGCAGAAGCGGACCAAGTATAGAGCAAGTGTACAAAAAAAAAAAATCTATATTTTGATAAAACAAATCTAGGTATGGCAGAGGAAGCTGGTCCAGGATGGAATGAGAGGAAAAATATCAGATGCAAAATGTGAAAAATTGCCATGAAAAAACAAAGAATCCCGGCGGGAAAAAATGGCAAGGGTGGCTGACTTAAGTTGGCCACATGCACTGAGTGGAGAGACAGAGCAAAGACATACTCATGCATCAAGGGGAACGGATGGACCCCCAAGTTCACCAAATGAGGGGCGGCGGGAGGGAAAAAAAGATGATGCATTTTTGTAACTTTGTTTACCAGCATGACTACTTTGCATGACTGTCTTTTCTGCAAACCCTTAGTTGACAAGGGTGCTAGAGATACAAAAACATATATATAAAATGAATTTTAAAAAAATGTTATATGCAATTCATGTTAAAAAAAAAGATTCTAATGAAAGAGAAGATATATTTTGTTTTTAAAAGTTAAAAAAAAATGTGAATATTGAAACGTATGTTTGCAACGTACACCCTGAACTATGTTTTGTTCGATGAAATCTCTCTGCTTCTACTGCCCTACTTTCCTCATTCCAGGGTTTTGCATCCATGCTATATTTTCCTAACATCTCATTAAACGTCATCATCATCCGAGACTTTGCCGGCCGCTAGCTTGCGTGCAAAGTCGAACCGTTTGCACAATGACCGTAGCAGCAGCAGCAGCAGCAATTCAAAACAAAAAAAAGCTCTCTGCACTTTGACTGCTTGAGTAACACTCATAGTTTGCGTTATCATTTTTTCTTTGGCAATAATACAAGAGAAGTTGAAACATGACTGTAGCATGGGTCAATGGACGTAGCTTTCAAGATTTCATTCCTTTGGAGTCTCTTTGTGGGCTCGGTTCTGTTCCACTTGGCGGAAAGAGAAAGATGGATGTGTATAGAGTGGTAACCTTTAAGGCCAAACCAAATCCGGGACGCTGGTCGACATCCGAATTATTTGCGTTGTAAAACTATTTTGGTATAGATAATGAGTGGAGAAATGGGATTTTGTTCATTAGAGGGTCACTCTCGGTCTATTGTTCCCATCACAATCACTGTAAAAAAAAAATAAAAATGATAAAAGAGTAAAATGAAAAAACCTAGTAGTTTTTCACTCAGAAATTCAAAGTAAATGTTACAAGGATATTTTGAGTACATTTGACCAGTTTTTTTTTTTTTTTTTAATATAGTAATAAATAAATGACCTTTAGCTTGGGAGACAGCCACTCTACCACCTGAGCTATGTCACTCTTGCTGTTTGCCAAAAACGGGTCTTGATACGGAAAAGGAATCCGCCTGACACCCAGCAGGAGCGGCATGGCTCAGGTGATAGAGTGGGTGTCTCCCAACCTGAAGGTTGTGGATTTGTTCCTCAACCCTTTAGTATCTTTATTTTTTTTAACTGGTAAAATGTACTAAAAAAAAATCTCTTTGTAAAATGTATTTAGGATTTCCGAGTGAAAAAAACGTTACTATTTTTTTCAAGTGAATATTACTCGGGGGGTGTTTTATTTATTTTTTTATACAGTGAACTGGACAGTGTTCCCCCATTATGTCGATGTTTACCTACCTTGCTCTCGCTATATCGCAGACGTCTGTCGATGAAATTATCATTATACAGTATATTGAAATCATATGTTCAACTTCAAATATTGATTGAAATCCAGTACAAAGTCAATATGTATTTACAACAATTGAAGCAGTCTCAGTTCTGACCGACTGTTACTAATGGCACATTCTCGGATAGAATACTTACAGTTTTTTCCTTCATTGTACGTTGGCCCCCCAAGAGTGGTGCATCTTTGAAGGTTTCTGGTAGTCAGCCTAAAATCAACAGAGAAAGATCCTTATCAGTCAGGAGGCGATACAGTGGATATAAAAATATTTTGTTGTTGTTGCAATTTTACAAATTTAGACCAGGATAAATTATTTCATAGCATTCCAACATTGTGATCTAGTATATCAGTCCTTTGATGCGTTACATCTTGCGTGTCGTCACACAGTGTTTGGTGTCAGAATTTTTTGGCCTTTGAGGTTCCTCTGCGTATACACCAGTTTAATCATAAGAGATGTCAGGCGAGATTTCAGGTTTGCATGGAACCAACTGTCATTCCAAAGTTTTGTTTTAAGGACTCAGGTTGTGTTGATGGCGTGTGTGGACGTGCAGTAGGTGTTAAGCTCTTTTATTTCTGACATGATCAATTTTAGTAATAATGTGAACACCCCACAGTGATGTGTAGAGAAAAAAAAAACGCATGCATAATGATCTGATAATCTTAAAGCGGGAGAGGAAGGGGACAGTTTTGACATAGCCTCTTCGCCGCCGCTGTTAGTCATGAATCCTTAAAAAACAAAAAACAAAAAAAAAAACGATGACCACTGTGCTGTGTCGTAGAGCAGAAACGTCTTCCTCCCAGAGGCAAATGGCAACACACTCACAGTGTGTAAAGGTAGCTCGTCTTATTTTGTATCGTTTTAATTTAAAAAAAAAAAAATTGCATCATCCATGGAGCATCCAGCATCCCAATCGACTTGTTACACGCAGCACAGTCAAAAGAGACCCAGAGCTTCCAAAAATGATGTCAGTCAGGCCGGTGTTTAGATGAAGATAGGCGATCCCAGTGTCCACCAAGATGAGATGGATTGATTGATGATCTAATCCTTGTGATTTATTTTCTGAGTGACTTCCATGTCAGCCCTGCTGGTTCAGGGCTCATGCAGTTCCGAGTAGCTGAATGCTGCTTCTTTGCATTCCTGTATTGTTGCAAGTTGGAAGGCTGGCCAGTGTGCGGCACTCACAAGTGTCCATGTAGACCTCCACAAATCTACGCTGGCGTTACAGGGTCTGATTGCAACAACAAAAAAAAAAAAGCGGACATTGGGTGTCCGAAAAAAGCACTATTTAATTGTCACTTATTGTTTTTTTTTTTGTTTTTTTTACAGTTTCCATCTCAAAAGACAGTTATAGCTACGGAGGTCAAAGACTGTGTCAGAGGTCAAAATGGTGCATGCAGAAACTCGTCACCCAGGTGTGTTTGTGTTTAAGGCCAAGAATTGTTTCTTATTTAACATCACATTTGTCCATAACATATCGTCACACTCTAACAATGCCAGGTCCCAGAAAAAAAAAAAAAGATGTCTTTCTATTTGTAGTACCTAATGTTCATAACTACAGTACCTTTTTGTTTTTGTAAAGTCAAACAGAATGCCATGGGCTTTTTTTCTTTTATGTATGCTTTACAATGTTAAGTTCAGAATATGATAACATGTTCTCGAAAACACACAATTCCTGTTTTTGTTATGTGCCTGTTTGGATTGAACTGTTTCTGATTTGTTCACTTGAAGACACTGTATGCAATCTGCACCAGGAATGCCACTGATTGACACTTACTGTAATGCTCTTTAGGATGCAGATATTTGGGACTGTGTGTCTTGGCTTTAGGGTCTATTTTACATTATAAAGCGTCCAGAGAAATCTAATCACAGATTTTTCGATCAGACATCGCACATGGGTTATTGCAGACCGGCATCGTGCATCCACATAAGACTTCCAAAGATTAAAAAAAAATGTATGTTCATTGTTTAGTAGTTGAAACTGGACTGAGAGTTTCCCATGCGGGGGGAGGAATACAGTAGGAAGACAAGGTGGTCACTGGGGTATCCGGATTTTATTTTTGAAATATCGTAACACATCGAGAACTGTATAAAGTATATTTCAACGGAATGTTCATGACCTATCTTTTTATATTTTGAAGAGAGAGTGAGAAAATAGAAACATATCAATAAAAGTGTCATAATTTAACATATTTCTACTACTGAGACTTAAAAATGTATGAATGTCAATACGAACTAATGTGAAACCAATCTCCATAGCAGCTTGAATGAATTAACTGGTTATAAGTCATGAGATGCTTTTCTTTTTTTCCAGAGACGTTGAAAATTGCTTCGAATCATTGAGATGAACTTAAATAAATGGGGAAAATTTGATGACCTTTGTGCCACTTTGTTTGTGAGCCTTGTTCAAAAATATATCACTAGAATGCTGTCCTTCTTAAATGAAAAAACATGATATGCTTAATCTCCCCCACTGCTAAAATACTACATATTTCTGTCATATTATCTATCTTTATGGAACATTTCAGACATTTTTGTGGCATATGTTGCTTCACTGGTGCAGTGACCCTTTAATATTGCGGCAAAAGGCATAAATTACTAATAATTTAGTGCTTAAACTTCCTACTAAATTCTCGTGAGAGCACATTCTGCGGCACGTGTGAGCGTGCTGACAGCAAGCGTTCCAGTCGGGTACACGATCCCAACGCACGGTGATGGATGTAATCCGACTTGAAGTGAGAACACAATGAGAAGTCCTTGAAGAAAGTGAAAGATGACACATTCAATTGGGAGTCAAAGGATACGGCGTAATGCGGTCGGATGACAGTATTTCCAAGAAGCTTCTACTGTAGAGTGACCTCCTGTTTTAGCCAGAGACACATTTGGGCCTTTTAAGCGCCTGAAAACTGAAGACGTCACGTGACGCTGATTTATGATTTTACTGTAACTTGCCTAACGATATCTGAGAATGATGAAGTAAAGCAAGTGATATCATGGACACCGGATGCCGGCTACCATTCCAATATGACATTTTGAAATCGATACGGAAAAGGTATTTATATATTGACCGTAGGGCTAAACATATACACTTGCTTTACAAGCATACTTCTTTTCAAATGTCAGGTTTTCCAGGTGTGGAAAAATAACATCATCTCAAAAAGTTTTCCACTATTAATGTGACCTATAACCTGTACAACTGAAATGTGTAGCGGAGTGAGGGCAAAATAAACGGCTCCAACAAAGAAATAAAAAAAAAGCCAATTGGGTTATACAGGTTATAGGTGACATTATTGGTGGAAAAAGTTGACGTGATTTGTCTCGATGTTGGCATTTGAGCAGGGGTGTGTAGACTTTTTATATCTGTTGTCCCATCAAATCCTAAATGGCATGTTTTTACGACAAGGGGAATATTTTTTGAATGAGAAACAATGGACAACAAATCCCTATGTCACTGTTTTATGTCCCTGATAAGGACATTAGGCAGCATTGCGGTCTGATGAGTCGTATATCTTCATCATGGGATATAAATCCATGATATATAATATGAAACCACAATATCTCATCATTGCTTTGCTAAACATTACATCTCTTAAGAGCCATTTTAAGCACACAGATGCATCTTCAGCCCTCATAGTACGGCCATTACAATTACGTAACGTATATATTAGTGTATAAGCACCTTCATTTAAGTGTATGGACATGGAAGATAAAATGCAACAGCCCATTTTGCCATGTTTTTTTTTTCTGTGACTAAATGCAGCAAATGTTGGCAGATTTTTTTCCCCCTCTCCCTCTTTTTGATCTAAAACACTATCTCCCTCTAGTGGTCATAAATTGTGTGCAGAGGTGAGTTCAAGGGGGATGAAGAGACTGTAAGGTATGTTTTACACACCAACACTAAATTTACTCTGACCACTGCAATACATAGTATCATTACAAATAGTGCCTGCGGGCTGGGTTTCATTATTTTACCCAGTGATCACTGTTACTATTATTAACAACATTAATGGTATGCTAACCGAGTAGCATTTATTACACTGATAGTAATATTTTTTTTTATGAAAGTGTTAATGATGTCCTAAGATTTTTAATTCATATATGAATACTTCTTTTACGTCTGTTCTTGAAATGGAAAAATCCAACAAAATATTGGCTTTCACTTGAATAAAAATTAGTTTTTGGAGTGTTGTCAGTAAACGAAACTATTTGGATTGACTTAGTTAAACAAATGTATCGGTTTTTGTAGTCGATGATGTCAGTGAACTGGTACAAGAAGACTTCACAACTACTGACACATGATGCTTTACCTAATACTCTTGAAGTTGAGGTTGAGGAAGGCATGTTGAGGGAAGATCAGAAGCCGCGTGGACGTGAGCGCCAACAAACTGCCAGGGATCCGGAGGGGATTCCATAGGAGGGCTGTGAGGGACCCCAGCCAGAGTATTGAGCTTGTTAGTGAAGCCAACACCAAGGGGTCCCATGCAGACTTGACATTCGATAGCGGGGACGGAAGGTTGCGTTGCTCCATTGCTAAAATGGGGGGGGGGAGGAAAGGGAGGGGTTGACCTTAGATTGAATTTCCTCAGAACAGCATTCCCGAAAAATTTCAAGACTGGACAAACATGAGGCAACACGGACGGACAAGATTGTGGATGTTCCCTGAGCAAACAAGTGGTGCTGGAGTCGGCGCGGAACCTGGTCAAGAGTTTAGCGGGGCTGAGTGTACCCTTCAGGGGGTTTCTCCATTGAGGGACAGATCGACAATGATTTGAAGGACTTGATGACAGAGTGACGGACAAACGACAGATGAACAATGTGATAGTTCATTTTTCATTTCAGTGAGTACAAACGTTCCTACTATCAAATCAATAACAAAATAAATCGTCTGTGTATATATATATATATATATATATATTTTTTTTTTAACTATAGACAAAGTCCCTCTGTTGCAGCATCTCCTTTTCTACTTCTAAAGTCATTAGCGATGCTAATTAACCGCATGCACTCACGGGACTATCACTCTGCTTTCAGGCAATTAAGTCTTGCTGTTAAGCAGTTCCACAGAAGAGACTAAAACTTGTGACTACGAACGGGATGGACAGCAGTGATCAACAGGATGAGGAAAAAGGAGGAGAGAAAGAGAAAGAGATGAAAAACCAGCTGAACATCGTGGAAAAAGGTGTGACGGAGATTAAAACAAATGAAAAAGAGAAGAAACGGCGCGGATGGGCTTTGAGTGAGAGACTGGCCATTAACGTCTCGGGGATGCGGTATGAAACCCAACTTCGCACCTTAGCCCAGTTCCCAGACTCCATGCTTGGTGACCCCCAAAGAAGGTCACGCTACTTTGACCCACTGCGAAATGAACTCTTTTTGGACCGAAATCGGGCCTGCTTTGACGCTATCCTCTACTTTTACCAGTCAGGCGGCAGGCTTCGGAGGCCTGCCAACATCCCATTGGACATTTTCATGGATGAGCTTTTGTTCTACGAACTGGGAGAGGAAATCATGGACCGCTTCAAGGAGGACGAAGGATTTTCGAAAGAGGAAGAGAGGCCGTTGCCCTCCAACGAAATGCAGAAAAGACTTTGGATGCTGTTTGAACACCCGGAATCCTCGTCCGCCGCTCGCATCATAGCCATCATCAGCGTTATGGTTATTGTGGTGTCCATCCTCATCTTCTGCCTGGAGACGCTGCCAGACTTCCGTGTTGAGAAAGAGACACGAGAGGTACGGAATGTGAATGGAAATAGAATGATGATGAATAGGTGCGCTACATCTCTAATGACATTTGACCTTGAAGCGTTGAGTTAAAGTAAAGTGAATGCAGAATGCATTTGGCATTAGTCGCCACTCTCCCGCTATATAAGAACTTGAGTGCCTAGATTTTACATCAGTGGTAATGCAATATTCTGTAGGACCTTTTCTACCACGACAGTGTGAAATTAGCTAGCTAGGTATGCTAACACCCCGAAATTGCTATCTATCGGAGACTTTAAGCAAATATTTTATTCATGGTTCAAACAGATGAAAGCTAC
The DNA here is from genome assembly GCF_051991255.1 of Vanacampus margaritifer. Lineage (NCBI taxonomy): Eukaryota > Metazoa > Chordata > Actinopteri > Syngnathiformes > Syngnathidae > Vanacampus > Vanacampus margaritifer. Next base: position 5,750,887 of record NC_135449.1, read on the forward strand.
TAGACAAAGTAGTATCCATTTTATCATTGAGCCATAGTAGACATTTATTTTCATTTTACCTGGACTGTAAGAGATTTTGTGCTTTAAAAAACAGGGAGGAAATAAGGCTCAAAGCCTTCCATGATGAATCTTTAGTTAGACTTAAAAAATGCTACTTTGTCACATCATTTTATACAAGTATGATCATACTTTTATGATAAACTACCAAAGGTAGTGCAACTAAATTCTTGTTTCTACATATAAATTGTGAGTTTATTCCTCTGTGAGAGGAAAATAGTGACACATCTATTGGACTTGTGCATATACCTCACCGATGTTACATTTATGTTTGAAATCAGGAATTGTAAAAGGAGAGAAGGGTGAGGCCCGGATGCAATGAAAAGGAGATGAATTATACACAGGGTTAGATTTACACAGAAAAGGTCACACACGGTGACCAGACACATAGGTGAAGCACCGCCAAAGTCTTTTGCCGGCTTAGGACAGAAGATTAAAAGGTCTCACAAGGACGAGTAGAACGCATCGGGTCACGTTAATACATTCTTTCAGGGCTTCAGCGTTAGGCCGCTCGCCCCTGTGCGCGCGTGAGCTGCCAGGAAAGTACTGTAACTTTGTCCAGTCCAAGTTAGAGGCCCACTGAACCGTACTGGCAGTCAGGGCTATGGGATGGCGATGAATGTAGAGATGGATGGGAAGTGGTACAGCGAGACACTCTCGGATTTCTCTTCAGACATCTCGCAAGGTTATATTTAGTTTGAGGAGAGCCCTCAGAGGCGATGACCACATACTGTAGGCCCGATACGCACCTTTAGTAATAAACACTGTCGCTGACCTACTACTGAATGTAATTTAGAAAAACATTTATCCAAACTGCATGTAAAGTAGTATCAAACACACAACCATCCTGGCTTATGTTAAATATACATCTACATCCCTTGTTCATCTTAAGGCCCTATTATTAAATGTAAATTGCCACTTTCCACGAATGTGACGCTAACTGTCACGCAAAATGGAAAGACAGGTGCACTGCAAGAGATCGGGGCAGCTATGAATGATATGTAAAGCCACAAATGTCATCTGGTTTATGATGGCTGCCAAAAGTGACAGCCAATGAGATTGGTGAACAACATATTGAAGTTATGGTTATCAGAATACTGAGAAAACGGGATCCCCGGGGGATGTGTGTAAAATGGATTTAAATATAGACGACTAAGCCAAGCTTTCGAAACGATTTAATATTTTGCCAAACGTGTTTATTCGATTTCTGGGTACGAGTCAGACGAGAAGGTGACCTGCACTTGTTTATCTTGTCATATCAGGTTATAAAATTGTAAGCTATAGTGGTACCAATTTTCAAGTCTTTTATTAGTTTCATCTAGAAAGTAATTTAAACCCATAACTGCCTGTTTTGTTTGCCTATCAATTAGTTGTGGTGTTATTTGTTTGAGTTGATTTATTTATTTTACAATTTGTTTGTACCGTAAGCAAAGTTTGACATATGCTCCTAACTTGCTAAAGCTAACTAAGGTTAGCTGTTCTCCTGAAATAATATACAAACACCTCTTCCACAAAAACTGATAGATAGCTTGTAGGATATTTACATTTACATCATATTCTGAGCGTTAAAGATGAAGTATACTACTCAACTGAAGCGTTTTTTAGAGGAAAGTGCCTTGAAGTAACCCTTACCTGTCACTCGTTTTAGCTAGCCGTTAGCAACTACTCCTGCTTGTGCTAACATTACTGCCCTGCCTTCACATATGACGTATTGTTTTTGTTATTATTTTTATTATTCATTATTCTTTTTTATTTATTTTTATTATTATTATTATTATTATTATTATTATAAAAAATATTAGAAATTTGATTGCAAAATATTGTTTAGTGTGTTCTGGTACAGGCAACCATTTAAAACATTTTCACTATATTTCCTTTGTTCAAAATTTTGTCTGTTTATCATTATTAAAAATTCTGGTGATTTAAGTGTTAGAAGAAAGTAGTCTAAAATGACCCATTTTGTTTTAAAGTGTGTAGAATTTTGTTTTATTGGTAGCAATTAATGTCTATTCAAAGGTATGTTCACAATGTTCTTATTTGTGTTTTTTCTGCCATCTCAGGAATATTTATACAAGCACCACGGCCAAGACAAGAACATGTCCGAGACCATGCCTCCACCCTCCAATATTTTCAACGACCCCTTCTTCATAGTGGAGACCGTGTGTATATTCTGGTTCTCTTTTGAGCTCATCATGCGCTTTTGTTGCTGTCCCAGCAAGGTGCACTTCTTCAAAGATGTCATGAATATCATCGACTTCAGCGCCATTTTGCCCTATTTTGTCACTCTGGGAACAGAGCTAGCCAAAGAAAACGATACCAGCCCAGCCACATCCTTGGCGATTATCAGAGTCATCCGTCTTGTGAGGGTGTTCAGGATCTTCAAGCTGTCTCGTCACTCCAAAGGTCTTCAGATTCTCGGTCAGACGCTGAAGGCAAGCATGCGTGAACTCGGCCTTCTCATTTTTTTCCTTTTTATCGGCGTCATTCTTTTCTCCAGTGCCATCTATTTCGCCGAGGCCGACCACACCGACACGGCCTTTGTCAGCATACCGCATGCTTTCTGGTGGGCTGTGGTCACCATGACAACAGTGGGCTATGGAGATATGTACCCAGAGACGGTGTGGGGTAAACTGGTGGGCTCGATGTGCGCCATTGCTGGCGTACTTACCATTTCCCTACCTGTGCCAGTCATAGTGTCCAACTTCAGCTACTTCTATCACCGGGAGACGGAATGTGAGGATCGATCCCGGTACCAGCATGTCACAAGCTTGCCGTGGGAGGACGAGGACCCAGAGGGGGAAGAGGCACAAGAGGGCAACCTGGATCCTGAGGGGGATTATTATGCCATTGGAGGTACCTATAACAATCTTAATGGGACTGTTCTCGGTAACGTGGGGCAAAGTGCTGAATTTGAAGCAAATATGCATTTAAGGGAACCGCTGGTCACCCAGGTGTGAAAAGGAGTTTCTCCCCCCAAAAAATGGATAAGAAGAAGTGAAAAAATGTTTACTTGATCATTAAAATTCAGAAAAATGTCTTAGAACGTGTAGAATTTGTATATTCTCAAGTTCCCTCACATGATAAGCTTTTATTTTTGCTTGACTTTGACAATGTGCCACTGTGACGTCTTACTTTGCTACTTTGCATATTTTCAACTGGAAACATCGAGACGTTCTCTACTGTATTTTGAAAAAAGGTCACGTTGCAAACACATTGAGACCTCTCGTTGAAACTAAAGTTGACATTCTCGGCATTCTTTCAGTCGTACACAGTGATGCCGTTTTGGCCCGTGTGACCTGAGTTAATTGACCTCATCTTGCTGTAATGCAACATGAAACAGATTTGTGTTTTGTTGAAGACATGAATGCTACTGTTATGTGCTTAATAAATTATATATTTTACTAAATACCTACAACGAAGCAGTGGTTATTGTTAAATTATACATTATACATTGATCAGCCACTTTATTAGTTACACCGTAAGTGACATCTTTATGACTGACTTTTTACACGGCTACAGTACTACAGCTGTTTTTATCCTCCATTTTCCTGGAACACTGAAGCCTTTTTTTTTTCCATAGTATGACAGTGATGACCCATGGAAGGCATGTGCACTTCAATACACACGCTGGTTTGTCACTGTCGCACTCGCAATCGCATGGTTAAACTGGTTTCTCAAAGCGCCACTGAAAATATAGTCACTAAGTTACCAGTGATGTCATCTCTATAAGGCAGGAGTAAAATTAATCGAAAAGACTTCCCCAAAAAAAGTTATAAAAATAGTTTATTTTCACTCAAATGTTTTCCTGAGCAGTACAAACACATCCTTCTGTAATTTTTATTTCCCGGACAAAAACACACACATTTAAACTTCATAAATACATTTTAAACAAACACTTAAATAAATATAATATTAACCTTCAAACATACAAAAAAAGAAAATGGGTTGAATATGATAAAACATTTCACATTTTTTTACTCCATCTATCCATTTTCTATACTGCTTATTCTATTCAATGATAGGCAGGCAACATATGCAAATGAAGTTTGGCAAATGTAGCATTTTTGAATGTTTTCACTTCCTTGCCTTCACTTTTCCGCTGAGAACTGAGGACTGAGCATGGAATCCTGAGACATTCCAAGAAGGTCATCAGAGTCCAGGTTGAAGTAGGTCTCCCTTACCGGCGCATGCTCGGTTGCAGTGTCCCTCGGGAGGGTGTCCTTGAGTGGCAGGAATCGAGTGAAGGGGACGGCGTGTCGATCCGGGGAACGCCTGGAAGCCAGCGAGACGGCAAACTTGTGACGCGGGGACAGGAAGCGGGTGTAACCGTCTGCCAGCAGCAGCTCTTGGAAGGTGCAGTCGTCCTCTGAGAAGTGTGTCTGCGTGAGAGACAACGCCACAGATGTCAAATGTGTGAGAGCTAGTTTGACCATGCGATGAGTTATCTTTTGCGGATGAATCTACTCAAGACAGACGCCGTCCTTGGCTTACCTGCCCCCTCAGAGAGCCCTCGCTGTCGGCGCACAGAAACAGAGACGACCTCTGACCTTTAATGGCAATGTGGCCCGGTTGCACCGACTGTAACTGTAGCACACCTGTAAACAATACACACACAATAATGAACGTGGCCTTTGTATAGTGTTTATCCTTATTATGGGGTTCCTTCACATTTTCAATTTAATTTTTTTTGTTTTTTTCAAAGTAATTAATGCATGCCATTATTTCACCAAATACTTTTAAACTGTAGGTACAGCAGTTAAGTAATATAAGACATTTACTGTATTCTTGGATACAATAATTTTGAATTTTCCATTCTCATCTCACAATTTATACTAACAAATGCTGGGTTATTTTCCTAACCCACGCTCTTTAAACTGCTGGTTGAAAAACAACCCAATTTTGGTACTGCTAACTTGGGTTAATTTTAAAACCTAACTTTCTGGGTTGTTTTGTACAATACAAAAAAAAATAAAAAATTACCCAATGTTGGGTTGTTTTGTACAAAATGACCCAACGTTGGGTCAAATTGGCTTAAATTAGTGGATCAGTTCAATTTTTGACCCAACAGTTTTAAGGGTGTGTGGATTCTGTGCAGATTGAGATATATTTACCCAAGGTAGGATTAATTATTTTTGACCCATCAGATTGGGTTGAAGAGCTTAAACTAATCGCCATTTTGGTCACATATGGGTTGTTATGCATTGAGCAAATTTAATGTAGTTGTTTTTACCCCTTGTTGGATTAAAATCTTGACTAAATGTGCCTGGTTAAATGAGCTGGGTAGAAATAACCCTTTTGCACACAGCGTTGGGTTAGCTTTTTCACAGAATTTGGGTTAGTTTGGGTAAGAAAGTTAGAGTGTAAAATTAAATTTAATACTTTTTCCACACTTGCTATTAGGGTCATGAGTTAGCTTACTATCCCAGCTGACTTGTGAGAGGTCAGGTACGTCCTTGATTGGTCGCTAGACAACCTCAGGGCACACACTAGACAACCACTTCCACTCGCATTCATACTATTAAACAAGGTAAAGCCATCAGTGAATCTAACATGCATGTTTTTGGGATGTGGAAGGAAGCAGAGAGATGAACATGATCAACTCCGCAAGAGAAGGCCGGAGCAAAGTTTTTAAACCCGGAAATGCTGAGCTGTGAGGCGAACGTGCCAACCACTAGCTAACCATACTGCCAGTTGAGATTCTCAGCAAAACACTCACTGTAAGGGGTCTGAACATCGCTTCCGGACACGCTTCCATCCTGGCTGATCTGCAGGTATATCCCTCGTCTGTGATTTTCTGAAAAAATGAATACATAAAAACAAACAGCAGATAAGCATGCTATGATGCGTATTAAATTGGACTTGGATATTTAATCTGAAATACTGTACCTGTGTAAAGATGCCCCTCCCTGACTTGACTGTTAAATGCTAAAAGTGGGTTGGAGTCAGCAAGATAGAAAGACAGAGAGACAGGAAGTAGGATTGTGAGGAGAAAAGAGCACAAAAAATTGCTGTTTGCTAACCAAAACATTTGGAGACAAAAAGAAAATGTTCAAAATATTTTAGACAGATACCTGATAAATATAATAATAATAAATACAAAAATAATTAATTAATAAATTACAAAAGAAACGGCAAAAATAATTAAATAGGAGATGCTTTGGCTCCTGCAAAGCAAGTTCTTTTCTGATAATTCGAAAGAAGTTTACGCCTTTATAAAGGCGCCAGGGAAGGAGGGTCTTTTTCATGACTCAGACATTTAAAGTGTGAGCGGAATTTCTCCTACTATATATGGCCCGCTTCCTTGTTTTTTTTTTTTTAAAGACTTTCAAAAAAGTAGAATTCCCAGTAGCGTCTCACTGTTTTCATTCTTTCCTCCCACTTTTCTTAAGTAGGAATAAATAACAAAACTTAGGAATGCTCACTATTTGTACAATTTCTGATTATTGCATTCCTTCAGATGAATCCAATCCATGACATTTGACTTTGAGGAATGAAAGAAATTAAGTAATCATTTTGAACTATTTATTACCCATTTTTTACTACATCATCATTAGACATTAATCAAGTCTGAGACTCCTTATTTTTTCCCCTTTTCCTTGTCCAGTCAGGAGACACCTAATGTATTGGAAACCAACTTATGTTTTCTGTATTCCTCTTGAAAAAATTGTTGAAAAACAAGCGCATCCCACTGCGTCATCCGCTGCATCAATTACAAGACGTCGAATGGCGTTTATAACTTCACGCCCGTTTATCTTAGTTTGATGGGTGTTTGTTTTAGAGAATGACGAGAGGAAGAGTGGGCGAAAGGATTCATGAGTGCAAGAGCGCTCAGTGTTTACGCGAGTGCAGCTGTGCAATGACTTGCAGGTCTGCTGGTAAATGGACTTTTGTGTAAACTTTCACCACCATGCAAAAAACCCGAATGAACAAAGATTACAGGATGAATGTGCCGTGATGCACGTAGATTTGAAAATGATGTGAAATGACTCATTCAGTTATCATGTCGTATTTCAAAGAAACATTTAGTTTGACGTCAAATTAGTCCATTGTTCAATAACTCGGGATTTTTTTTTGTTACTAGTACGACTGGTGGTACATGAAAGAAAAGCGGCCCAGGTACATTTCAGTTGTGTTTAACTTTTTAGTACAACAGTTTGTGTTTATTCTATTTAAAAAAAGCTCGTATTTAAATTGATATTTAACTACACTGTTTTAATTAACGTGTACATGCAATGCATTATAATTTGATCATTATTGAAGATATACATTTTTTTTAAGCGCAGTGTTATTGTTATTATACAATAATGATAATTTTTCTTATTATTGAATGAAGAATTGTCTCCAAACTTTTGACTAGAGTATACTTCATAGAAATAAAACATCTGCTTGTTTTTGACATTCAAGTCTGACATTTTAATATTGGTAGTAAGTGTTTCGGCCATTAGATGGTGCTAACATAAAGCACAATTTAATTTAATTAAATCGTCCATAGATGACAATGTTCACTTTCGGTTCTGAAGTCTGTACCAATTTACAATACTGGTATATTCAATCATTTTGTGCCATAATTGTTCATGTATATCATTGTTTTAAACATGATTTCATAAGGCAGGAAAACTATCCAATTCCCTCTACTGCAAATGCGTTTATCAGGTTCTTAAGGTTAGAGCTCATTAAAGACCTGAGCTCTTTAATGGTTTTTTGGAGTTGTGAGTGAATTGTTAATATAAAGCTTAGTTCCGAGAAGGAACCGTGATTACCGGTATATCGGTGACGTGACGTTATCGTTAAAATGCTTTTTATCATGTTACAATGACCACATAGTGTTTTGTTGTTCCAGAGATTTACCGAAGATTCTGGAAGACAGTTTTAAGACCCATTCTGCCCTCACAGGAACTGTATACGAACTTTGTGTCCAATAAAATGTTAAGTGTCACAAATATTTAAGTTTCCTTTCCCGTACCCATAAGTCGCTTCAAAGCTAGTTAGCTTAAGAATGCTAACTCCAGCAGTCGTGTCCCTTTCCGACTAACATGCTAGTTGCTAAAAATACAATACAATTTGTAGTTAACAGAAAAACAATATAATAGTCGAGAAAAAATATTCGAAGTTCAGTATACTGTATGTTTTAATGCACGGTATTTTCTCCAAAATGGACGATTATTGTTAGCTATTAACTCAAGCTTGAAATTAAAATAACTTTCAAAAGCGTCATACAGGTTTGTTTGTTTTTAATTACAGCTTTTACAATCATGATCATTATTGTTATCATATTATATTCAATTATCATCACTATTCTCCAATAATATCAACTTAACCCATAAGACAATTTGTTTTTCCAAAATGTACACATACAAGTAGCATATCTTGACTGTCCATCATTTAAAACATATTTCTTTTTCTTAAGCTAAAATGAAATTACCATCCATCTTAAAACTAAGTATGAAATGAACATATAGTTTACACACATACATACTGTACATACATACAATAGCAATTGTCATAAAAAAATGATAAAAATAAAATACACACATTTTACAAAGTTTTTATACCCAAGCTTCCACATCATTAGATGACTGACGTTCACTCTAAAATGGTCGATTTTGGCATGCATATCAACACAAATGCGTTATCTCTTATTCTCCGCTTTCAAAAGGGTCATAAAGCACTTAGCTTATTGTTTCATTGTCCTTCCCTGTTCACATTTGTGCCTCTCGCATCGATTTTATGGCTTCAGAACATACATGTTATCACCCAAATCTGTCCTGAACTGTGATGTTACTAAGAGGTGGTTATCAATGATCAAATTATCATCCAATTCACCTGAAATAATGTGAGCACTGTTCTAAACAGGAGTGTACCCCCCTCCCCCCCTCACCCACAAAACAATAAATTCAACGTGTCAGTATTGCCATTGCACACTCAAAAACAGAAGTTGATTTCACGATAGGCGTTGGTCACTTTCTACAGAATCAAACAGCGTCATGCCACAACAATGGATTGAGAGATAAAGACAGAGAGATGATTAAAACGCCATCCATTCATTATAATATCTTTTTGACCTCATTCGCTCAGAGTCTTTGATTCTTTGAGATCTCTGACTCGAATGTCGTTTGTCACTTCCTGGGCTTCGTTTGTGTCGTTTTTCTCAGGTCTGGATGGTGGTAGAGGTCTGCAAAGTGATCACACCGGTAAGCTTGGCTTCTGTTGGTGATGTTTACAAAATGACAAAGAATACTCTCACCTGATGTGCTTTTTTGTCTTAGCAGGAATATGTTCTCACTGACGCCGACTCTCCTCTTTGACCCGAGTTCACTAACGGCGAGAAGGTAATGATGTTATTTATCAACCATCTGGCCAGTCTCTTTTGACTGTAATTGAAGCTGACAACTTTAAATGCTGATTTGACCTCACGTGTTAAGCAACATCTATTGCCAGAATTGCACTGCATCTATTTTTTTTATTAATTTTTTTATATACTGTATATACAATGAATCCTCTCACATAACTCAATAAGGTAACCCAAAATATCAAAAACCCTTCTCAATGTTATAAATTGTTGTTCTACACTAATTAAATAAAAGTCCCTCCCCTTACCTTCACTCTGGACTTTCCTCAGGGTGACAGAAGGGGTCGAGATGGCAGAGGCACGAAAGTTGGCCGGTAACGTTTCCGACGAGTCGGAGGTGACGCCTCGGAGGTCTTTCTCTCGGAACATCTTCCTCCACGAGGGCGACCGTGTGAACGTTTTGGTGCCGTCCTACGGAGGACGCAAAGTGGTTAATGGCGGTCATTAACTGTAACAGCCGCCCCCGTCGCGTGGGGAGGCGGGATTAAGTGGCGTTTGTTGTGACAATGCGCCACCAGTGGTTCAATTTGACACGCTGTGATTTGGCAATTAGAAGTGATGCGAGCATGGCTGACGCAACAAAGGGTAAAGCCGAGAGATATTTCGCCACCGGAAGAAAGGAGGGATTGAAAATCAACACATCGTCTCAATTGATTATTCACTGGCAGTACCTCATCTGGCCTCCGCTCTGTTCCCATGGAGATGAGAGCATTGTACTCCTTTTCCAAGAGTTGTCTTGCCTGCAAACCAAAAAGATTTAGATCATGTAACCGCAGAGATGAGATGGATACGCTTTCAATAGAGTTCAGGTTTTGCGAATACCTGCGTGTTCTGATTGGGTATCTGCAGAAGAAGGGCCAAGTCAGTGTAGTCGAAGGTGTCATCGAGAGCCAGCAGGGCCCCGTGAACTCCGCTTTCTAGCAGGTTGTCTGCAAACTCTTTGAGACCGATGGACTGCACCCAACACATCACTCGCTCATTGGACCAAACCATCACATCTGAGGAGAGGCACACACTGAGGAAGTTCAAATAGACATGTGGTGTATGAAATCGTATTTTCCTAAAGAGAAAGTTGTCATCACCTTGGTTCTGATGATGACTATCCTCCCTTCTCCTCTCCAGCTCCTTCCTGTCATAGTTCAAGCGCTTCAAGCACATGATGCCATAATGAAGACTCACCCTACAGAAATTCAAAATAATTCAGAGTGTGCAGGTGAAGAAGTGACCAAGAAGAATCTGGAGATGAAAATGTCAACAATAATCTACCTGTGGAAACTGTCCACCATCTTCAGCTGGCCCCTCAACTCTTTCTTGGTGAGGTGATCGAGCATTCGGGCGTCCACCAGTGACTCCATAAAGTAAGAGCGATACTGGGGTAAACCTAAACTGGGCAGCCACTCGTTACCAACCCACTCATGGTTCATATCACCATAAGCCAGGATCTGTAAACGGGAAGCAGTAAGAACTACAGTTCTAAAACGAGTATCTTGAATTTTACATACATCGTAGCATATAGCAACAAGTAAAACAATGGCAGCCTATAAACATTGACCTCTTGAACTCACCTGATCCCAGCTGAACTCTTTCTGCTCCTTGTGGTTTGAGATAGGGAAACAGTGAAAGAAAAGAGAGATGGAAAGGTGCACATAGAGGAAAAGTGTGTATTTGTATATGTGTGTGTGTGTGTGTGTGTGTTATGGTGGAAACGATTTGAGGAGAGGGAAGGCAGAAGAAGGAAAAGTATTTGTTAGTGAGAATTAGTTGGAAAAAACACTACATCTGCACAGATTTTAAGGGAACAGTAAGGGAAAGGCGTAGCCAAACAGGCCTAATAAAAGACAAAGAAAAAGAAAAAAAAAACATGTCAAGTCGATGAAACATCAAAATGATTGAAGATATTATTATAGAATGCTGTCACTCTAAAAACACTTAGATCAAAATTTACAGAAATTGGGTCAAAAGGGGACCAACTCAACTTTGTAGGTCATTCAATTAACCCCAAAAGATGGGTCAAATGCATAATCCACAAAACAACCCCAAAATGGGTTGCTTTTTGGGTTATTAATGTAATTTGACACGACATTTTGGGTTAAATAGCTCAGAAAGTTGGGCTGGTTCATATTTGGGTTATTCAATCAACCCCAAGAAATTTAGTCAAATGAATAACCCACAAAAACCTTTTCTTTTCTTTTTTTTTTTTTTAGCTAATTTAATTGGGATATTCAACTAACCCAAAAAGTTGGGGCAAATGAATAACCAACAAAACAACTCAAAAAATTGTTTGCTTTGTGGCTTATTAATGTAACTTGAACAAACATTTGGGGTTAAATAGCTCAAAAAGTTGGGTCAGTTCATTTATGACCTAATTCAATTGGGTTATTCAGCTAACCCAAAAAGTTGGGTCAAAACAACCCAGTAAAACCCACAAAACAACCCAGTAAAATTCGGTTGCTTGGTGTGTTATTTATTTAATTTGACCCCAAAAAAATAACCCAAAAAGTTGGGTCAAATTAAATAACCCAGAAAAATGGGTTGTTTTGTGGGTTATATAACTCAAATAAATAACTCAAAAACGTTTTAGGTTGAATAACTTTAAAAAATTGGCTCATTTCATTTTTTATCCACAAAACAACCCAGAAAATTTGGTTACTTGGTGTGTTATTTATTTAATTTGACCCAAAAAAATAACCCAAAAAGTTGGGTCAAATGAATTACCCACAAAACAACCCAGAAAAATGGGTTGTTTTGTGGGTTATTTAATTTGAATAATAAATAACAAAAAAAAATTGGCTCAGTTCATTTTTTATCCAATCTGGTTCATTTTTGCCCCAACTATTTTTAGAGTGTTAGAGAAACCTAATTTGCTCAGTCCTTTGATTTTTTTTTTCATACACCAATGACAACATTAAAATAAAATCAGTCATACTGGCTTAGTGGTAGCAGCAAGTGACTCCATCTCAGCGTGTGTCATCCAGATGTTACTGGTCGACTGTAAACGATAGGATTCAAAATGAGTCTTCATTCTCTTGACAGCCAGTTGAGTTTTTAGATAAACAATAATGTCGGGTTGCCGGAAGTCTTACAGAGCGTGTGCTCGCCGGCGCAGATGGGCTGGTGAGGGAAACCATTTCCTGGATGGCGAGGCGAAGTTTGAGCCTGTGCAGTGGGTTGCTAATGCCAATCTCTCTCTGGATCTCTGTGTCGGAAAGGTTGGCCATAATGGCGCCGCTTTTCACGTTGGCGCGACACGCTGCAACGTACCATGCCGGCATTCCTACCCACAACTGCGTAAACAGCGCAAACATTTTGTAGGCCACGCAAACTATTGGGTGACAAAAACAAACATGACATGGAAGCCGTACCTCAAGCCATGTGACAACCGTCGGACCATCCCATGAGGCAAAAGGCAAGCCCTGACGACAAGCCTCTTCGAGAAGGTCATGCCTGGCGAGGGAGTTGAACGTTAATAGTGGAATATAAAAACAATTACAACGATTTTAGATGATTTTGGTGAATTGGGAAAAAAAACCTCACTTCTTTTTGCTTCGACGGTCTTTTTCTACTGTTCCTGTACCGAGTTTAGCCAGTCCCAATGGGTCTGCTGGGCCCAAGTCATCTGACGGAGTTGAGGCTGGATTGTTTCCAGATATAATGTTCAGTTGCGAAAACCAAAAACCCCCAAAACATTTTCAATGAAGACACACACCCAAAGAGGTAGACTCGCGTCCAGGTGCACCGATCCTCCCCTTTTCCTTTTTTCCAAAGAGACGTCCAATAGAGGACTTAATGCTTTTCTTTTTGCTGGCTTTGTGGAGGGAATCCTGGCTCGCGGTGATGGCCCCGTCAGCGGATAAACTAAGTTCAAACACACCAGTGGCGTGAAAGGAACAACCCCCCACATTCTGTTTCTTGGGAGGCGAGCAAATTTCTTACCTGCGAAATTCCCTGTGATCATCGAGGCCTGCTCCTGGGTGAGTGTGCGTCATCCGGTCCAGTCGCAAGGCTCGAGGTACAGCGGGAGGGTTCGAATCGATCAAGGCTAGCGCTCGGCATTCTTCACCATCTTTGCTGTTCTGCATTGGGGGAACAGATCGTTCGATTCTAAATTTGCTAAGGCGTTGCCTTTCGTAAAAATGTGATTCAGCAAGCTTCGCACCTGTCTGTCATTCTCCCTGGCAGGAGAATGCGGCAGGCGGGGGGTGGAGTGACCAGAGCTCGGCGGAGAGGGAGACGCCAATGTGGAGGAGGTGATGGAAGGGGTCATGTATCCCCGACAGACACTGTCCCGTCCTCCGAGCGGAATTGAGGGCGCGTCCAGGGCCACGCTGCTAACCCGACTCTCAATCTCCTCCGCTCTCAACTCTGTGCTCTCCTTTTCCTCCTGGATGAGCCTGAGAGAGCAATCAGAAAGAGCCATTTTAAAATGTCCCCAAATAGTTCCCCTTAAGTGCAATTAAACCTGCATACTTAATCTCCTTGTTGATGGCCTCCAGTTGCTCCTGTAGCATAATGGCTAAAGTTTGTACATCCGTCTGCCCGCTTGGCGATAGCAGCTCCGACCCAAACAGAGTCTCCCTATCATCCTCGTCGTCAGAGCAGACTCCCTCCACGCCCTCAAACCCCGGACCCATCATAGTACCAGCATCCCATTCGCCATACTGGAAAGAGAGACTAAAAGTGAAGTGAGGAGTAAAAAACACGATGTCATCATCTCAGCACGAGATGACCACCTTGTTACAGTCGTCCCTAGCTTGCCCCCAGCGGCCGCGGTGAGTCCGCCGGACCACCACCCCGCCGGAGTTGCTGCTGTAGCCGGTCGGGAGGGAGCCCCCGCCCTGGGGGTACCGCAGCTCCGAGGCGCTCCCTGGAAGAGATCTTCGAAACAAGGTGGATGGGAGCGAGCTGACGCTGCCCGCCCTGCAGCGAGACCCAGAAAGATCTTGTTATTCCGTCATACTCATAAATGACAAACGCTTCTCGCCGCTCATTCATTATGACAAACCTGGAATACGATGAGCCGGGCCTGCCCCTCAGCTGGTCCAGCTCCAGTTGGATCCGTTCCAACTCAGCGAGGAGCTGCTCCTGGAATACAGAGGAGAAAGTAGTAGCTATCACCTTGTAGATTCATGTTTTTCTCAGCGAGAATGTTGAAAGTCTGGTTAGGATTAGGAAAACACCTCAAACATGACAGCTGAATACCTTATTAGCAAGAAGGTCATCCTGGATTTTCTTCATATTGGCCAGTTCTTCTGAGAGAGCATTCTAGAAAGTAAAGAATGAAATACAAATTTGGTACTTCTAAATGCTACAAACCCGGTGTAACAGGACAGATTAACCACATTAACCCTCGGGAGTTAATGTGTCCTAGGGCAGATTAATCCCGGGGGTTAAAGGGTCCTAGGACAGATTATACCCCTCTAGGATAGATTACACCCCCCCCAACCCATATTGACCAATTAATTATCTGCTATATTTAATTATTTTCAAAAATCTACTTTTTTTTTCCTACACCCCTCTTAACGTTCTTCATGTGTTATTTTTTTTATTGTATGTTTCTATGAATATAGGTAGGGTTAAGGTTAGGGTTGGGGTGTGTTAATCTGTCCTAGGACACTTTAACCCCCTGGAAATAATCTGTCCTAGGACACTTTAACCCCCTTTTAATCTGTCCTGTTAAACCGTTAAAACTCATTCACTGCCATTGACGGCTATAGACGTGAAATATCCATTTGAACTGGCTGGCTAGTTGTTGAAGTGACCTTTTCTTCAAGTGCTGCCATTCTCTCTTTAAGGTGCAGCTGAAGTCTCTCGTTGGACTCTGATAGAAGTTTATCTACGGTGTCTGAGAGTCGTTTGTTGTGTTCATCATTCATTTTTTCTCTCTGCCTTGCCTGATTGGATCAAGTAGAAACTGTAAGTTAGTGGACAGGAAACAATTCTCATTTGTCTTAAACCAAAAAAAGGGAAATGATACGTACTCTCTGTAGCTCTTGGTTCTTCTCTTCGAGTTGAGCTTCCATTTGCCGTAGTCGCTCCTCAAAGTTACCGTGGCGCTCTTCTGCCTAAAAGAACATTTCAGTCAGAAAACCATTTGTTCCCAAAGAGGGAGGGGGGGGGGGGGGTAAATCTCGTTTCAAAGTGACAAGACTTTTCTTCTGCAGCAGTTTGATCAACCGACAAAAGCTCTGACGAAATATCTAAGAGCAGTTTAAATGTAAAAATGGTTCCTACCTTGTTGAGAGCGGCAACCCTTTGCGCCAGCTGCGCTTCGATCTCAGGCAGCGTCTCGGCTCTTTGCAGGGTTTGCTGGAGCTTTTGCTTGGCTTCATCCAGACGCTCCTGCAGTTGGCGGTTCTTCTCTTCACTCTGCCTATGGAGGGACTCCTTGCTGGCCAGTTCGTTTTCCAGCTTGTCCTTGATATCATGGAGGGAAGTGGCCTCCCTTTGGGCGCTGAGGTACCTGCACACCACACCAGGATAATATTGGATCATGTGGACCAAAATATTGGAGCTATCAATTCTTCAATTAGTGGCTCAACCCCCTTAGTCCTTTCTGGACCTTACCAAAACATTTGGGACAATTCTATGCTAAAAAGGGGGGGGGGGGGGGCACAGTGTAAGCCTGGAAAAAAAACATCGCACATGTAGCACATACAGACATTACAGTTGTAAAAAGACAAGGTTCGAGCAATGTCCCTAAAGGGGGGGGTACAGTGTAAGCCTGGA
This sequence comes from Vanacampus margaritifer, assembly GCF_051991255.1. Lineage (NCBI taxonomy): Eukaryota > Metazoa > Chordata > Actinopteri > Syngnathiformes > Syngnathidae > Vanacampus > Vanacampus margaritifer. The sequence goes on from NC_135449.1 coordinate 5,767,019, forward strand.
AAAAAAACATCGCACATGTAGCACATGTGCGATGTTTTTTTTCCAGGCTTACACTGTGCCCCCCCCCCCCCCCCTTTTTTAGGGACATGGCTCGAACCTTGTCTTTTTACAACTGTGCGATGTTTTTTTTTCCAGGCTTACACTGTGCCCCCCCCCCCTTTTTTTAGGGACATGGCTCGAACCTTGTCTTTTTACAACTGTGCGATGTTTTTTTTTCCAGGCTTACACTGTGCCCCCCCCTTTTTTTAGGGACATGGCTCGAACCTTGTCTTTTTACAACTGTGCGATGTTTTTTTTTCCAGGCTTACACTGTGCCCCCCCCCTTTTTTTAGGGACATGGCTCGAACCTTGTCTTTTTACAACTGTAATGTCTGTATGTGCTACATGTGCGATGTTTTTTTTTCCAGGCTTACACTGTGCCCCCACCCTTTTTAGGGACATGGCTCGAACCTTGTCTCCCCCCCCCCCATCCACTCACGTCCTCCCTTCTAAGATTTTGTGGTGCTTTTTATTGAGTACGATAGTCCTTTCTGTCCTGTCTCCCTCTGTTAGTCTTTGTTTTTCATTCGACTATCAAATTTTATGTCAATAATGGATGGTTACCTGCGTTCTAATGTTGTAATCCTTTCCTCCATGTCCTCCCTTTGGCAAAGGGCCTAAAAAGCAATAGACGCATCAAAAAACATGGATCTATTGATACCAACAGATCAGATAGTTATTCATTTAAGACAAATGAGAAACATTTTGAACTGTGAATAAAAGGCACAGAATGATATTCTCAATGGCATACTGTCTGCCCATTATTTTCAGATACATATATATATTAGGAACCCCCGCAGTGAAAGGAGCTCAGGATTTTGGCCAGCAAAGGACAGTCTGGCCCGACAGACCTCTTTCACTTCCCGTTGGAGCTTCTGATTGGCCTCCTCCGACTTTGTCACCTCCCTCCTGGCGGCCGCAAGCTGTTCCTCTATTTCGCCAACCTGACGAGACGCCACAAACGGACCCGGGACGATAACCGAGGTGAGTCAGTGTGTGTAAATAAATAGTGACAGTGATTCATTATTACACATAGTCAGCGGCATGAGTTTAACGAGCTGACTTGAGCAGGTCAAAGATGTTGATTCGGAAAGTCTATCACTTTACTGGGTTAGCTAGACCCAAATTTCTTCTTTTTTTTTTTTTTTAGACCCAAATTTCTGTCCAAGACTCCATTCCTTAGTGTGACTGAACGGCGTATGGAAAAAAAACAGCACTCACCTGCCGGCACATGAGCGCCAGCCTCTCTTTTAGCTGGGAGAGTTCGGCTCTCTGACGCTCTATTTCGACTTCCCGCTGTCTTTCCAGCTCGCTGTCCTCCAGGCCGGAGGCGGGACCGTTGGGTAGTCGCTGAAGTGGCGATAAAAAATAAATAAAGGAAAAAGAAATGTGAGTGCGGGAAAGTAGAAAACATACTCATGATACCCGTACATCTACGTTTCTACTTGACTTGTGGTCGCTAACACATTTACAAAAAACAAAACAACTGGAACCAACATCCATAAAACCCTCCCTTACATCTTTCCCGCCGTCCACCCCTTGTTGACGCCTTTTAATTTGGTCTCTTAAAGAGATTACCTAGAAAGAAGGACACAAAGCAGGCCAACAGAGAATACGAATCAACATGAGTTTGTCACAGGGGAATATATATTAGTTATGGAGACAAATTGCTATGACAGACATTACCTCTTGAGAAGACGCTGCTAGTTGATCCTCCAACATGGACACCCTCTCCAGGGCCACTCGGAGACGCTCTCGAACCTGCAGGAGAGGACAGGGATGGTGCCAACAAGGTCATAATTTGATTTCATTAACTTGCACATGTGACTAAGTCTTTTTTTTTTTATACAGTGAGAGCACTGTAAACATAAATATCGTTTGTTTAATTGACACAATACGAAGGCAGTGTTTTGAGCCACCTTCTCATCCAGAGCCTTGTGGTGCTCAAATAGAGACTTGAGGGCCTTGAGGACTTCCACCTCACTAGAGACCCCCGCTGGCGACTGGGCTTGCCTTTTGACCACCGTCATCCTCAGACTGCGTTCGTGACGGGACACCAGGCATTCCAGGTGCTCCAGCAACAACTGTCGGGAGTGAGACGGTTGTAAGGAGAGGAGATGTTTAGGGGGGGGGGAATGAAGTACGGAGAACAAAAAGGACAAGAGTGAGCAAAGTGAATAAGTGTCCCACCAACATGTAAGATCACAAAGGGTGAGGTATGTGACACTGAAGCTCTCAAAACAGCTGGATTATTTCATCAACCCAATTCATGGGCTTTTTGTGTTGGGTCCAATTTTTGGGTTATTTGTGAGTGTGACCAAATTGTCGTGTCGAATGGACCATTTATTGATTTGTATGGCTAAAATGTTAACCAACTTCCTGTGATGTTTGTGTGAAAATTTCTGAGCATACCCAAATTGTTGGGTTAAATGAACCATTTATTGCTTTATATGGCTAAAATGTTAACCTACTTCCTGTGTTGTGTCTTACTTTTGGGTCAAAACTTCTGAGAGAGAAATTTCTTGGGTCAAATTTCTTGGAATGAATGGCTAATATGCTAACCAAATTCCTGTGTGGTTTGTGTTGGGTTGTATTTTTGGGGGTCAAATTTGTTTGGTCAAATGAACCATTTATTGGTTTGTATGGCTAAAATGTTAACCAACTTCCTGTGATGTTTGTGTGAAATTTTCTGACCATACCCAAATTGTTGGGTTAAATGAACCATTTATTGCTTTATATGGCTCAAATGCTAACCTACTTCCTGTGTTGTGTCTTACTTTTGGGTCAAAACTTCAGAGAGAGAAATTTCTTGGGTCAAATTTCTTGGAATGAATTGCTAATATGCTAACCCAATTCCTGTTTGGTTTGTGTTGGGTCATATTTTTGGGGTCAAATTTGTTTGGTCAAATGAATCATTTATTGGTTTGTATGGCTAATATGTTAACCAACTTCCTGTGATGTTTCTGTTTGTGTGAAATTTTCTGACCATACCCAAATTGTTGGGTTAAATGAACCATTTATTGCTTTATATGGCTAAAATGTTAACCTACTTCCTGTGTTGTGTCTTACTTTTGGGTCAAAACTTCGGATAGAGAAATTTCTTCGGTCAAATTTCTTAGAATGAATGGCTAATATGCTAACCCAATTCCTGTGTGGTTTGTGTTGGATCATATTTTTGGGGTCAAATTTGTTTGGTCAAATGAACCATTTATTGGTTTGTATGACTAATATGTTAACCTACTTCCCATCTTGTTTGTGTTGGGTTATATTTTTTTGGGGTCAAATTTTCTGGGAGTAACAAATTAGTTGGGTCAAATTAACCATTTATTGGTTTATATGGCAAATATGTTTAATTTAAATTCCTGTACTGTATTGTGTGATATTTTTTGTATCAAATTTTCTGCGAGTAATAAAATTGTTGGGTCAAGTTAACCCGCTGTTGGGTTATTGGGTTACCCAATTGCATTTTATAAATATATGTGCAGATCTGATCCTCTAATCAGATATTACATACATTACAACAACCCAACCGAATAACCTAATTTAATGACCCAAGTATGACCCAAGTGTCAGTCTATCCCTTTTTTGACCCGAACTATTTTAGAGTGTAGCAAAATGGCTGCCAAACATCTTACACGGGTGTTGTTTCTCTCCGCCTTGAGCTCAGCAATCTCCTCCTCCCTCTCCAGAAGCTGCTCCCGGCAAACGTTGAGCTCTTTCGTCAACACAGCAAACTCCTGCACAAAACACAAGAGATGCATTCAAGGGCCGACTAAACAAACCATCTCAACGGTGCCTCGTTCGGGGGCTTGGATGTGTGTTTTAGGGGGATGAAAACAACCCAGGCCAAACATAAAAATATCATTGCGATTCTGTTAGATATACACAAAAACATAAGCTGCACGAGAGAAATAAAGCCCAGCTGCGACCAGGAGGAAGGCTGTGATGTAAAACAACAATAATAATAATCATGCAAATCACTGACACACTTTCCGCCACTTGCCTTGAGAACACATGGATGCATTACATCACAGAGTTACACAATGGCCCGACACTGGAATACACGAGAGACCCCCCCCCCTCCCCCCGACCCCTCAAACACAGTGTCGATGTGTCATTTTACAACGCCATTGAGGAAACATTAGCAGCTTTGAAACAGGACGCCGTGTCTTATCACGCACAACAAACCATAGCAAACTTGTCCAACCGCAATCTATTTAATTTTTTGTTTGATTAATGAATCTCTCAAAATAGTGATGTTGCTGTAAAAAAAATAAATAAATAATCCAAGGCTGCATTATGTGTGATATCTGACGTTTTCCATTCTTTGTGCTTGGAAAGCTGGACAGAAGCGATGGCTCAATGAGAGAAGAGAAAGGAGCCAAAGAGGGGAGGTGGCTGCAGATGGCGACTCAGTGGGTCTTTGGGACTGATGGGATTGTTTCTGCTTTGGACCACGGTCAGATTCTCAGTTGGCCCGCCTTCTTTTTTGTCTTTTTCCATCTCATGCTATCTTTTTTTATAGGTGAACTCAAACATGATCCGTGGCTCGATCTGTGATAAATAGCAAACATGGTGGAGGGAATTGCAGGCGTGCTCTTTTTTTGTATACTAAGTGAAAAATATTGTAAATAGTAGAAAACACATACTTTCATGTTTACTTTTTTTTTCTCTCAATGTCACGATTGCAATTACTATGTGATTATTTCTCACAGCGGTGACCTGATCACTATTGCTAACTAAACATCAAGTAAGCTGTCAATGTGCACTCCCACAACGGCGCAAATGGAACTTTCTACCTACCCTTGTCACAAGTCACATCACAAGTTTGAGCTTTATCGGCTTCAGCTTTTCATGTTTCATGAAACAATGGCACTAAATAAAAAAATAAATAAAAAATATAAAAATATAATGAATGAATAAATAAATAAATAAATACGCATATTGACCAACTGAAATTAAACAGTTTTATTTACCCTAAATTTTGCAGCCTTTGTGATTTGATAGTTGCATTCTATTACACTGTGATGTCCAATTTAATTTGATTATTTGCTAAGCCCTACTCCATTAAACATCTACATTTACATTAACCCTAAAATAATTTTTTTACAGAAATAAAGAAAATTGATTTGACTAAATTCACAAAAAATGAAGATATCTGTTTTTGAACTTTTTAATGAACTCATTTGCTCCCAAAAACGTATAAATACGTTCTATTTTAAATAGTACCATGCTCCCAAAGACGTATTTATACTTTTTTAAAAATGTTTTTTTTTTTTTTTTTATGCTATAGCATACAAAAGGCTTTGATGAACTGAACTGAACTGCAGAGAATGCACGACGCAATGGTAGTTATTACAAAAACGGCCAGCAGGTGGCAGCAGAGTATAAGAGATTAACCAGGGCCATGTTGCAATGAAAGAAGAGACTCTAATCTTTTTTGTTTTGACAGCAATAGAACACAAAATTCTGTGGGCCTTGCAAAATCTGTCAAAATCCAAGTAAAACAGCCGGGAGCGAAGGGGGTTGCTTCAGTGAATGAGCATAGGACAAGGCAAATATCGCATTTGAATCCGGCAGCTCGCGGATGAAGACTCTGGATCGAGCTATCTCGTTTCTCTCTGTGGACCTTGGCAGGATTCTCTGCATTACAGCTGAGAAGACAGCAGAGTGTGACAGCAAAAGTAAACACGCCTGCAAAGCGCCTCACACACAGTCAGAAGTTGGGGATTGATCCCGGAGGAAAACGCCAAAGCTGTTCATCATAGCTGGAGGAGAAAATCCGCAAATAACACTCATTATTAATCAGCAAATCCTCCTAGTGTACTAAGGAGGATTCCTCGACTATCAACTATTCATTCAAATTGGGCTTCCACCGTTTAGCAAATATCTGCCGGCGTTATTTATCACCTGATTACACAACAAGGGGAAATCAGAGGATACGAACACAAACCTTCTCTAACGGTAGAGAAACATTAGGGGAGGGTGCAGGAGGATTTTAGCATTCGCTTAGCGTGCTGCTTGAACTGTCACTGCAAAGGCTTACTGTCTCATGAGCTCACTTCACAGCCAAGTACTCGCACACCGCTAGACTGTGATAGGACATGGCAGCAACAGTTACCTCACAGGGTGTGAGCTCCCTCCGGGCATCCACACAAAATGTACCCATCAATCTAATTAGGTAGGCACAATAGAATGAGATTTATTTTTAAACCGTCCTGTACAAAGATAATAATAAATGGTGTTCTGTGTGATAACCTAACAACTATTAGTCATCAAATTCCACTAATAAAACACTTACCGGTTGGACTTTTTTGAAAAGGTTAAAATCAAGAGTGGAGCTGTCCAAGTTAATCGACTAATCGACGAGTATTCGATTTTAATTAATATGCGACTATTTTTTCAAGGTCCTCTTCATTTTTTTTAAAAACACAAACAATAAATTAATCTTTATTACAATAAACAAGATCAGATTTATTATACTTAAATGCTTTGGTTTTATACTTTAGTCTTACGCTAAAAACAAAAGGAAATTGAACTATGAATTAATATGAAAACAATTGGACTTGCAGTCTTTTACTGAATGCATTCACTATAAAGACTTTTTTTTGTTTGTTTTTTTTTGTCCTGGAAGGGCAAAAGCTTTTGGTAATCACTAATTAGTTTTTTAAATGGTGTTTGCCAAGGCAAATATTTTACATGAAAACTACCGGACAAAATAAAAATAAAAATAAAAATAAAAATAAAAATGAAAATGAAAATGAAAATGAAAATGAAAATGAAAATGAAAATGAAAATGAAAATAAAAAAAAAAAATTAAAAAAAAATAAAATAAAAATAATAAAAAATAAAAATAAAAAAAATAATAAAAATAAAAATAAAAATAAAAATAAAAATAAAAATAAAAATAAAAATAAAAATAAAAATAAAAATAAAAATAAAAATAAAAATAAAAATAAAAATAAATGCTTTCCCAAACAATTAAGAAATTTAAAATAAATAAATAAAAAATTAAATAGAAAAGACTAAACTAAAAAAGGTCACACATTTTCATTTTCACATGGGCTAGGCTGCACCGTCCCCCCGCGTGGGTGGGCGGCCAAAACGGTATAAGAGTAGAGACTATTTTGAATAGATTAGACCTTCTTCCGCACTCAACTTGGAACAGAATCGAATCGTTCCGCTTTGAAATATTGGATCAAATTGAATCGTAAACCCACTTTTCAGTCCTATTATAATGATGTGTCGTACCTGTGGCAGGGCGATGGAGAGTTGCCTCTGAAGAGACTCCTTCTCATGGCTGAGCTCTCGTAAGCGTAGCTGCGCCGTTCCCAGACTATCCTGCGTCTCCCTCAGGTTGTCCAGCAGCCGCTCCCGCTCCGTCAGCATGTTGACCATCAGAGACTCCAGGTTGCCCGTGCTGCCCCCTTCGTCCCCCCCGCCTCGGATATCCCTCCCGCCGAAGCCCGCTCCGCCCCCACCACCCCCTCCTCCGGCTCCCACGGCACCGCCCGGGCCTCCCGCCCCGGTCCCGGCGGGAGAGGAGGAGCCCCCGGCCGTGCCGCTTCGCCCATCCTCGGAAATGGTGGGCATCACCTCGCACATCATCATGAGACCGGTGAGTGTGCGTCAAATATAGAAGAAAAAAAAAGTCTTGGGTTCTACAAGATTGTACGTACGATTATAATATGATGCTCAAAATGTAAAACTTTACATTTCTGAAATATAATCCCTTTGGTGAGCATATTTCCCTGTTTTTATTGCTTTTTTGCCTCCTCAGACCGCACACCTGCACTCGTCGCCGTGTTCTTCCTTCAAAAAGTCCCGATCTGCATGGTAAGTAAGAATGCTTAAGAGGGCTGTTTCTATGGGGAAGCCATTCCGTGGGTGGCCGGGACGAGCGGGAGGCGGGTGCGGGTGCGGGGATGGGCTCCTTGACTGTTTCCACAAGGTAGCACTTCTCACAGCATTGCGCAATGGCTGCAAAAGAAGAAAATGGATGATGTCAGACACAAGTAACAACATGCTGCAATGATAGCATGCTAACTTTTAGCAACAACTGTTATATTTACTCAACCGTCGACCGAATAGCGAAAATGTGAGGTCAATTGAAAAAAGGTGAAAAAATACAATAAAAAAAAGAAAATACTGAGAAATATTAAATATACACTCTAAAAACAGTTGGGTCAAAATAACCCAATTTTGGGCCCACAATGGACAAATCCACTACTTGGGTCAATATGACCCAACTTTTTGGGTTGCTTTTTGTTCAAAACGACCCAATTTTTAGGGTTATTTTATACAAAATGTCTGCATCTATTTTTTTGGGCTCAAATTATTTTTATAGACTGTAACATGTCATGTCTTATTTCGTGGACACGATTGATCAGTCTAGTAAAAGACATTACAGTACAGCCGAGCACCAATTTTGCACAAAATCGTCCGATCCCGAGATCCAGCCAATCAAATTGGTGTAAAGTCTATTTAATATTAATGCTCATTTTAGGCCTTTTATTACTATACTAGCAAAATAAGTCTATTATGCGCTGCAGCTCTGCTTACTGCAAAACACAATGTTTTTTTTTTAAGTTAATTTTATTATTTATGTAATATTTTCTTACCACTCTCGCATTGGATCTCGTTAGATTTGACCGCTGTACCTAATGTAGTGTCCACTTCCCCTCTGCCTCTTCGCGCTAAGCTAAGCTAACCTGCAGCCTCATACTGTATATTAGCTGTGGCCAGACATTAGCTATTGATCTTCCCATTTTCTTCTCGACAAGAAATGAAAAATCTGACGTAAGGGCTTTGAAAGCGCGATCTCGCTCCACTTATCTTCATTTAATCAGCGTTGCTGTTGTGACTTACAGTACTGCATATTGCTCCCATCTTGAATTTCCTCTCTGGCTGATTACGGCCTCCGTGTCACCGCGCGAACCCGCGGGCCAAAAATGCAATGGATTGCGCAATAATGGAGTGCGCTGTGTTATTCTTTCCTCTCTTATATTTCACTGTCTCATCTACTTATTCGGCGTCCAATCCATTTTCTATGCCAGGCCCCCCGCCTGGTCGGCACCCGCCAAGACCAAAACTGTTCATTGGTTACTAGCTTCTCATGCTGGTGAGCTTGCTAACAGTACGTGGCGTCTTCACTGTGGTCACGGGTGCGAAACAGAGTTTGCATTGGCTGCATTTACTTCAATTGCACTTCAAGAAGGACTTTTAACAGCAATGATGTCCAAATTTTTGGGTAGGGCGGACCGCTAGTTTGAAAGAGTTGGAAAAGAAGCCGTCTCTGTCAAACTAGAAAAGTTGTCTAGAAAGAGAGGAGGAAGTTTTGTGTATGCGAATGTCCTGACATCCGTCCCGTTTGTCTCATTCCAGAGGAAGAGTCGCCCCAACGAGCTGTTTTGCCGGCAGGCAAGTTGAGCGGCTGATTGTAATGCAGGACAGTCTTTCACCTGCCACGCCGGGAAACACCTCAAATTTAGAACTGAAGAAGCTCTTCAACCCAGTCTTCATCGAAAAGTAGATTAGATGCCATTTTCTTTTCTTACTTTTCCTACTTTAGGGGTGTAATGTTTTTTTCACGTGTTTCAAACATACAATGCTGTTTATCTTATTGTGTCTTATTCGGACATATCCCTGTTGATTCTTGTCTTTTGGGAACATAGCCTGTACCTTTTTAGTCCTGGAAGGTAGGGAGGGGAGTTAGAAAAAATCGATTCGGCAATATATCGCGATATTACAGTGCGCGATTCTCGAATCGATTCGATATGCGGCCGAATCGATTTTTAAACAATTTTGGATGGGAATATTCAACAAAACATCTTGCTTAGGGTTAGGATTCACACATTAAGCATGGAAGAATGTTATATTAATGGAACATTAAGCCTTCATATTTTATTTCAGTGCTGTTCAAACATGAAACTGCAACCTGCTTGTTAAATGCAGTGGCTCAGTTATAAACCTGAATTTTCAGATAAATAAATACATTTTCATACAAGTGTACATGTACAATTTTACTGATTAGGATTTTCTAAATGTGAGTAAAAAAAAAAAATCGCAATAATCAATTTGTAGATTCGCATCGGGATTAATCGGTATTGAATCGAATCGTGATACGAATCGAATTGCCAGGTACCAGGCAATTCACACCCCTACTGGAATGGAATGGTAGTCACTAATTAGCCTTTTTTTTTTTTTAAATGGTGTTTTCCAGTCTTTATTGAGCCTATATTTTACATGAAAACTACAAAATAAACTAAACTAAAAATATTTTATTTTATTTTGTAGTTTAATATATATAAAAAATATTTATTTTTGTTTTTGTTTTATTTTAAAAATATTTATTTTAATTTTATATTGTAGTTTAATATATATAAATATAATATTTATTCCTGTTTTTATTTTATTTGGTAGTTTTCATGTAAAATATAGGCCTTACCTCAATAAGGACAGGAAACCACCATTAAAAATATAATAAAACAAATAATTAATAAATAAAATAAATACTTTTCCAAACAATTACGAGATAGGATAATTTCCTTCTTTTATTGCGTATAACTGTATTGGCAAGTTGGCATAGCAATCGTACATAAAATTAGCCAAGTTGTAAAAGTCAACTGTAAAAAAGCAGAATATTTAAGGGTTGCCAATTGTAGTTTTATCCAAGCATACAACTCCATTTCGAGTTGCAGTGTGCAAAGTACAGTATCCTACAGTAACGTACAGTACAGTACTCGTCATTAAGTAAGAATATATATATTTTAAATGGCCTACAAATGGACTGTACGGTGAAATGTTTGGGGAAAATTATTCAAGACAGAAGAGGTGGGGATGCTGAGTAAACATTGAGGTGTGTGTGTGTGTGTGGGGGGGGGGTTACAATCTGCCAGAGCCAACAAGATGACCACAACCAGTAGCCTAAATGGCAACAACTAGTAACGAACCCCCTTTAGTCCACTTTTAATGCCATTAAACGCCCCCCCCACCCACCCCCTCCCCATCTCCACCCCCCACTCCCTCCACCCGTGGGTGAAGAAACGCATCATTGGAATCGATAAGTGACTGTCGGCAGCTGCTTTGCGGGGATGAAAACATCCGGAACCGAACCAAACACGCCTTTTTGAAAATAAATAAATAAATAATAATAATAAAATGAACATTTCCACTGGAATCCACGGCCATGCAAGCACTAATGTGGGGGGGTGACGATATGACAGGTCGACGATGATCTCAGTCGTTGTATGGATAAATGGAGGAAGCAGCCCTCGAATGCATTCTTCTAGTAAAACATCCGATGTGTGCGTGTGGGGGTGTTTAAAGGAGCGTTTTATGGCAAACATGACACGATAAAAGCATGCATGCATGCATGTCGTGCATCCTGCCTCGCGCGTCACGAGGTGGCCCAAAAAAAAATGCATAAAAAGAAAATTACAATGCATTTCATTCCATGTTACCAAAAAAGCCACAATCGCAATTTATATGTCGCGAATTTTTTTTTTAACAGCATTCAAGCCCAGCTTTCAAGCACTCTCCAAACACAATTGCTACATATTAGCTGCTTATCATTTAAGTAGCTTTTGACCGGCTGTTAACACGTAAAAGCGTGCACACAGCACACCTGTCACTGGTTTGGTGACAGCACACACACACACGCACGCTAGGTATAGTCTTCCTGCCTTTGCATTTTTTTTGCGTGTGTGTGTGCATGCATCCATTGTTTTGTCTCTCGCTGCAAAGTTGCATCCTTACCATCGCCGCCGTGGTTTAGTTTGGCGTTAAATAGTCCTCGGGTCCATTTTTGCGTGGGTCGGCGCCCCTCATCCGGATCCGAGAAAAGCCCCTACTCCTCTTAATGTGTGTGTATGTGTGTGCGTGTGTATCCCCCCCCCCACCCCTCTTCTCTTTTTTTCCACATGTAAACGACGACGAGGAAGAGGAGCGGGGAAGGCGGGAGGGAGGGGGGTGGGGTGGGGGCGGGGGGAGGGAGAGTGACGTTACGCCACCTTAGCACAGACCCCCCCCCACCCCCCACGGTGGGATTGGAAGGTAATGGGTCTTAAAGAAACATTCTCTCAGCATTCTCCGCATCTCTGTGATTTATGCGCGTGCACGCGCGGGCCAATCACGCGCACGCCGATGCTGATGCGGCGTAGAGGGGTTGGGTGGGGGGGGGGGGGGGGGGTAAATTGAGTGACAGACATTTTATTTGCAAACAGACGATAATGCATTGCAGTGGGGCGCCCTGTGCACAACCCCATTAAAACACTATGACGGGGAGGGGGGGGGGTGTGTGCAATCCCATAATATTCATTATAACTGTTTGAATAGTGTCAACAATACCGCTTTAAAGGCTATTTCTTTTCGCTTAGGTCTCCATTTGAGAGTTGTATTCAAAATGATCCATAATTATATTTAATAATAGAAATCATGTAGCTATATTGAATCCTCCCTTCTTTTTTTTTTTTTTTTTTAATCTTTCGAATGTTCAAAAAGAAATCCCGGCGCGTGCAAACGATCTATTAATAACCTCACGCCTGCTCTCAATATGCTGATGTTGTGATCATTTTTGGTGCGACTTTATGTGTGCGGCTGGGTAAACATAAGGTGGTGTTGTCTTTAAGAGAGCAAGCCTGGGAAGGGATGATGTAATGTGTTCGCAGACAATGATGTCATCGACTAAGACTCGGCAAGGATTTAAAGTGACAAAGGCATTTTATTATTTTTTTTATTTTTTTGGTGGGGCTCCGTCTAAATTCTGCGTCAGGTGTTTTCAGAGAGCAGCAGAAGCACCCGGGGACGTCCTTTCAAAAAAAAAAAAAAAAGAAAATAAGATATAATGTGCAAATGAATCAGGAGCTGGAGGGGCTTTCCATGTAGAGCACGACATCTTTATTAATGAGGATGTTTAAGATACAAAACACAGGAACATTTTGTCGACAGATATATCCATCCATTCATTTTACTTGATGTTAGAATTGTTATCCTCGGGGTCACAAGAACAATTTGCATGTGTGCATCTTGCATGTTCACAGTCATTTTTATTTTATTTTAAATAAACATATTTTTTTTAATCTCTGAAAAAAAAAAATCACCCTGAGCAGGGCCGTAGCTAGAAATTTTTCATTGGGGTGGCCGTAGACACGGGGTGGCCATAGGAAGCTGGTAAGGTGAGGTCATTGTTTATCATGGTTTCATTCATTCAAATCTAAACTAAAAAGCACAATGACACAAAAAATTCTTAATTCTTCCCAATTCTAAATGCTGCTTTTTACTGAATTTGTTGAGAAAGGTTCTGGATATGTGAGTATTTTATATCATGTGGATGGTATGGTAAATGTTGCTTGCTTGTGTGTAAGTAAAAATTTAAGTAAAAATGCTATTTTCTAAACTTTTTTTTTTGCTTCCACATCAATTTGAAATTTACAGTTTAATTATATAGTTAATATGAATGAATTGTGGCAGAGTATCGAGCCAGCTCTAAGGATGCTGCATCCACATGAAAATAAATCTAATGGTGGCCCGAGACCCTGTTGTTGAAAGGTTCTGGTCCAACAGATATTTTTCACTTCAGTCACTTTGACAAATAAGATGATTCAAGCAATGGTTCCTCCTACAAACTGGTCCTGAAAACGGTTACTTTCGGCTTTTGGAAAGATGCAGTCCGACTGATGCTCTTGTCATTGTGGACGGAACCGGATGAAGTCTTCGAGTTTTCCTGGTCCTCGGACTTCTTGGTCCCACCGTTCTCATCTGGGTCAAATTCCAAGGCCGTGTCTTGAAGTGGATCTTCATGTTGTGATTCTTCGATGTACAACCTGAGTGCGTCCACCGTGTTCGCTACCAGTTGGTCCGTTTCAGTATCCTCGCCCTCGCGATCAGACGCGCTTCCGACCACAGATTCGGCGACGGCGAGCTCCTCTCGCGAATGACCGTCATTCTTGGTGATGTCCGTGTCGGAGATGCTGATGTCGCAAGCGATCTTATAGAACAGCGAGTGGTTTTCTTTCATTTTTTCCAAGCTCTGAATGACGGCGGAAGACATCATGCCGGACTCGCCGCCTTCGTCGGAACAAGCGGGGTGGGGGTGGTCGCCCTTGCGTGATGTCTCCTCGGTGCTGACGTCGATATCAGGGATGTGCAGTGGTCGGAATTCGAGACGGTGGTTGGTGGAGAGGAACCACTTGGATCTCAAATCGGGAGATGAATTCTGCCTGTCATCACATTGATGAAGCTCTTGCTTGTCTCCATCCTCCATCTGTCCTCCATCTTTCTGATAGACGGTCATCGAGGTGACGTGATGCGGCGACGGCGGCCGTTTGATTTTAGTGGCGACGCCTGCCCTGCGACTGTAACTTTTATGCTGCGTTCTGCTCCCGAACTTTATGGGACCCTTTGCATGCTGTTCTTGTTTGTTTTCAGGGATCGGAGAATCCGGAGGAACGTAGCTCAGAGAAGTTCTGAAGGTCTTCTCGAGGCCGTTCGATTCATGAGCTAAAGAACGGAAATGAGCGTTCATCAAACTGGAGAGGAATATCAATTCATCTGCAACAAAATCGCAAGATAAGAAATAAGTAGGCCTACCTGATGTTGCTCTTTGCTTTCCTGATGTGTCATGGAGACGATCCTCCCGCTTGACCGGTGTAATGGCACTGACAAATAGATAGATAGATAAATATATATAATTGTATATATTTTTTTATACTAGGTGTAACGATACTGTAAAATGGAATAACTAGTTTGCATTTAGCTTTAATTGTGAGCTAGCTAAACGACAGGAATAGAGAAAGTGTATCAATATTGTAGCTAGCTAACTAGCTAGCGAGATGGATAGCTAACTAGCTAGCTAGCTAGCCTGCTAGCGAGATAGATAGAATTTTTTTTCCCGTATTATTTAATTTAAAAAATAAAAAATAAATATCTAAGGGTCACTACTCCAAGCTTCTATTTAGTCGAATCCCGTAATTCAGACTCTAAATGATTCCTTTCACATCATTTAAGATCTAAATGTTATGAAAAGTGATTATCCTAAATCAAATCTAGGTAGCCTTAGAATTTCTTTTTTTTTTTTTTTTTTTTTACAGTACTGTACAAACAGTAACAAAACTATATGATATTGTACCTTTGTATGACTCGCTGCCGGATACGTTCCACACGTCTGAGTTTGGCCTCGCGCTGCTCAGGGGTCATACAGAGGTCAGGGTCCATGTCAGGGGTCAAGTGGGAAGAAGGCTCTTCAACAGCCTGTTCACGCATTTGCAATGAGAGGGTAAATGGCATTTGCTCGGGTTAGCTATTTCAACTAATTCGGGTTACTTTTGACAGTTTTGAAGCAATAATCCAGACTATTATATTTTAATCCCGCGATTAACTCAAATAACCTTCATTTCAGAGCTGAGACCATCTGTGAGAGCTTCCATTGGCCGTGTCCCCGAAATCTCTGCAGAAGCAGCTCTGCTGACGTCCGAGTCCATTTCAGAGCTCCTGGCTGCTCGTCGGCTCGCCTTCATAAAAAGAGGCTTCTCTACTGAGAATTGAGTCGGCCTGGATTTTTTGCCAGGCTCCGGCAGCCGTCGCTGCGCCTCTGACGAGACCTGTTCGGCCAGCGGGGCTTCGAGCTCAGGCGGGGGATCCTCCACGGAAACACGCCGGGCCACCAGGGAAGACGGCAGCACGGCGGTAACCACTTGTGTCACCCTTAAAGGAAAGGGGGCCTGAGGAAATATATGGTTGGGTTCAACGGACAGAAAATAGTGTTGAGTCACAGACTTATAGTAGAGAAGGCTAAAAGGTAGCGGCCATCTTAGCAGTGGCAATATTCCCATTAAAGGTAAAATTATTGACAGTAGTATGTTCTATGCAGCCCCTCTAGTCTATTTTGGTTATTATTGTTAGTGGAATATGAGTTAACACTTTGACTGCCAAAAACGTTAAATAACGTTTAGTAAAATCCTATGGAGGAGTGCCAAAGACGTTAAAAGACGTTTTTTTTCAAAACAGAGGTGAAACTAACCATTTTCTATTGTTGATTACTGAAGAACGGAATAAGGTAGAAACAAACTTTTTTTTCTGATGAAAGATGAGAGTGCAATATTTCATTTGGTAGTATGTGTGTTTCCATAGTCCAAAGACATAATTTTCTGTGGACCTTGAAAGATCAGTCAAAAAATGCTTAAATCGGCTGGCACCCACGGCATCCCTTTTCTGAAAACGTCTGGCAGTCAAAGAGTTTTAAGCAGCAAAATCAAGCTTTTTAAAAAAAAAAAAAATCAATATCAGAAGGCGGCCATTTGGCCACTTGCTGTAGAGTAAAAATGACATCACAGTTGCTAAGGTCTCAGGTAACAACCAATCACAGCTCAGCTTCAGTAAACAGGTTAACTGTGATGTCATCCGAAGTTGACAGCAAGTGACAAAATGGCCGCCGCCCGAGATGGATAAAAAAAAATGCTGGATTTTGCAGCATGACTCATATTCCAACAAATGTAATATTAATCATAACGTCATGTTTAGACTAGTGAGGTCACATATAACATATTATTGTCAAGAAATGTTTGCTTCCACTTTAAGAGTAATGGGAAGCATGGACATATAGCTTAGCATCATGTACGCACGCAGCTATGCTATTTTTGAAAGCGCTAACATCGTGGCTCAGATAAGTTTGGGTCAACTTTAAAAAAATAATAATTTTCAAGATTTTTATTTATTTATTTACAATTATCTTGTTCTGTATTGGGTGTTTTTAATGGACGATCAGCTCAAATGGACGACTCATTCCTCCAATCACACCGTTAAATGGGGGTTCCGCTTTATTAGAGCATTTATTGGAGCTTGTGCTTAACAAAATGTCCGCTGGCACAAAATCAGATTTGTTTGTGATCAGCCTAACAAACCTCTTGCGTTTCTGAACTTTGACTTTGGGTGTCGGCAGCTGGAGAGCGTATGGGAGGTTTCTTCCTATTAGTCATCCTCTCCTGGTTCCTCTTCATCCTCTCCATCTGCTCCTCCTCGCTCATCTTCATCTTCTAAAAGGCGACACGGGGCGACTTAGAACATCGCACTTGTTAGCGCAGATATTCACGTGTTAGCATGTGATTGTGCATGCGTGTGAATGTATCCATGTATGTGAGAAAAGTATGATAGGTGCCAGAAGGGGATAGGGGGGAAGAGAGGTGTTGGGGGGGTGCTGCTCTCTGCTTCCCCCTTTCGGCCAAAGCGAGTAATGCAACATGCCCTAATTGCAGGGAAGATGACAGAATCAAAGAATTTTCATTTGGCTGCGATAGCAAAGAGGTAAAAAAAATCAGTTTTGGAGCGGATCTATATTTGGCTGCGTGTTTGGGAACACATTAGCCAGTAAAAACCAGCGCAGTGGAAAATAAGAGGAGTCCAACCTTGGTTAATTGGGATGTTGTATCGGCTGTGTTCCCCTTCGTCATCCCCTGAGATGCTAGTGAGGTAAAAAAAAATGACAAATGGTAAAAGAAGAGGCATAAAAGTGAAGAGAATGTGTCATTCTTTTAAACGGGAATCAGTGCAAACCGGATGCGTCAGGTTGACTTTTGCCTCTTCTGTGTTTGCGATCGCCGTAAATCCCCTAAATGACGACAACAGATTCATCAAAAGTGTCCAATTTTGCTTGTGAAACGTTTTGTCCTCACCTCATATGGGGAATCGGTCCAGCCGAGGTCCTGGCTCCTGCTCTGAATGCTTTCCAGCAACTCCTGAGGTAAAGGAGGGCGGACTGGCGGTGGCTCGGGTTCCACATTCTGCTGGGATTCAAACATGGCCGTCATATATGCCTCAATTTCGCACACTGATGGACATAAGTATCGCAACTCGGGTTCGGCATCAGAACTGGGATCCACTGTGCTATGGTTTGGGTTTCAAATTTCAAGTTTCAAAATAGTCTCAGTTTATAACAGTGGTTCGGGTTATAGATGAGGAAAGCAACCCTCAGAATGTATAAGGTCCAAAAAAAAAAGTGTAAATTTTTTTTTAATAAAAAATGTGTAAAAAAAAAAAAAAACTCAGAATGTGTAAGGTCAAAAAAAATGTGTAAGGTCAGGTTTGAAAGTAGGGTTTCAAATTAGGGCTGGCTATGTTTCAAAGTAGGGTTTTGAACCATGGCTAGGGCTTCAAATGAAGATTTTAAACTACGGCTATGGTTTCAAAATGGGATTTTAGACTAGAGACAGGGTTCGAAAAGCAGACCTACAGTCTCAGATTGCGGTTTTAAATAAGATCTATGGGTTTTAAGATTAAAGTTAGGGTTTAAAAGTAACATTTTAAACTAGGGTTAGTTTTAGGGTTTCAAAGTAGGATTTAAAAAAAGGCCCAGTGTCTCATATCAGGGTTCTAAATAAAATGTAGGGTCTCATCTGAGTGTTTTAAACGAGAGTTAGGGTTTCAAAATAGGGTTTATTAAACAAGACCTAAAACCCTAATTTGAGACACTAGGTGTGTTTTAAATTTGGGTTAGGGTTTCAAAATAGGGTTTTTAAACTAGGACTAGGATTTAGAATTTTGATTTTAAGGGTTTTAAACAGTGGCTTGGGTTTCAGATTATGGTTTAAGGCACATGACCACTTAGTTCTCCTTGAATCTTAATTTTTCATTGTTGAGCAGATTGTGAAAAAAGAAAAATACTCTCATAGAAAGCCGGACTAGTTGTAAAGGACAGTTGACAGAAACACAGCGGCCTTACTATTGGCACGTGAGGAATCTCTGTGGCAGAACCAGAAGATCCAGGATGCGGGCCTGAGGACTCGAACCCTGAACACGACGTAAACTTGAAGTTAGGTCAGTTTAATTTCGCAAAATGACTAAACTAAATTGTAGATGATAAATCGGAGAGGCACAGATACTAACTGTGGCGTTTGTGTAATCCCAGCAGGAAGCGGAAGTGGTCCCTGTTCACCTTTAACCCTGCGAGAATGTCCTCCATCATCCAGAGCTCCCTCTGGGCCCGACACTGCTCCTGGAAGCAAGTAAGGAAAGACAGAAAGAAAAAAAGAAAAAAAAAAGTTTGAGTGTGTTTCTTAACTCATTCACTGCCATTGACGGCAAAAAACGTCGAAAAATCATTTTAACTATTTCTATTAGATTAACATTTTTTTCCACTTTTGCTAACAAGAGTATGAAAACCTAAAAAAAAAAATTGTACATTTAGAACAGATATGAAATTTGTGATTAATCGTGAGTAAACTAGTGAAGTCATGTGATTAATTGTCCCAAATTTTTAATAATCTTTTTTTATTATTTTTTTTTATTCATTCACTGCCATTGACGGTTATAAACGTCGAAAAATCATTTTAACTATTTCTATTAGATTAACATTTTTTTCCACTTTTGCTAACAAGAGTATGAAAACCTAAAATGTTTTTTTAAATTGTTTTTATGAATTTATGACAGTGAATGAGTTAATAATTGCATATGTTGTACTGTCCATATGCACCTTGGCCACTTGAGGGCAGTATAATAGACAAGTTGATATACATGGAGCTGGTCAGAGGATAAATAATATATGCCATTGAAGCTCCTCGTTAGCCCTTCTATGACGTTTGCTAGCATTAAGCTAAACATAATTACCAAAACTTAACTTGTAGTTGCCTTTGTTTTATGCAAACATACCTGCGGCATTCCAAAGTGGCAAACGTGCTGCAGGTGTGAGCGAAAAACGCAAAGTTCACTTTCCATCCTCTCATACTGACTCCACACAACCTCCATTTCCTAAAAGACAAATACAGAGGTAAATATAAATGTGAGATGAAATTATTATTACAATCCTGCTTCCCTAAACTTTTTGCATACCAATGACACGTCGCACATCCTGGCCCGGATTGTGACCAGTTCCTCCAGCAGCAAAACCTTCTGGGTCAGAGCCTCTTCCTGAGCACGGGGTCCCTGGCTGCTCCAGTCCTCTAGCTGCAGCCTCAACACCTCTAAAGCACACTGGACACTCTCCTGTGAAGAGAAAATTCACTCTAAAAAAATATATTCATCATAGAAATGTTTTTTTTTTTTGTTTTTTTTTTCCGTTAGCAACTATTGCGCTAGCGACCTTGTCCATTTGGAGTTGCGAGAGTTCAACGGACAAAGACTGCAGAAGCTTGTCGCACCCACACAACCTTGTCAACACAGCCTGGAAAAGAGGAAAAAAATATTACAATCTGAGCTGAGAAG
This sequence comes from Vanacampus margaritifer, assembly GCF_051991255.1. Classification (NCBI taxonomy): domain Eukaryota; kingdom Metazoa; phylum Chordata; class Actinopteri; order Syngnathiformes; family Syngnathidae; genus Vanacampus; species Vanacampus margaritifer. The sequence continues at coordinate 5,787,248 of NC_135449.1, forward strand.
GACGCACGTTATCGTTGCTCTTATGGCGCCGTTCACGTATTGAAGGCTACTTACGTCGGCGTCACTTTCTAGAGGTCTGATTGGCGTTGGGTCAGACTTTGGAGGCTGGAAAATCCAAATTATGGAGATTATATGAGAAAAATCTTGCGGCGCACCACCAAAGAAAATATATGTGGAAGTGAAGATGATTTTTTTTTTAATATTAATATAAAAAAATATATTTCCCAAAAAATATATATGTAAAATAATTTTTCTTTTTTAAATTTTTATTATTATATGATATTAATTAAACTAACTATAATTATAGTGAAAATGTCTGTCATTTTCTTCTTTTCACACATGAGCTTTTAATTGCCCGATGCTGCTAATTTTGAATTGTAATTAATCACATGACTTCAATAGTGTAAATGTACAATTTAAAAAAAATCTAGGTTTTCATGCTTAACAAAAGTGGAAAAAAATGTTAGGCTAATAGAAATAGTTCAAATGAATTTTTTACGTCAACAGCCGTCAATGGCAGTGAATGAGTTAAATGTATTTATTTACTTTTTTTTTTAAAATTATCTTATACCCAACAAATACTCCATATATATATATATATATATATATATATATATATATATATATATATATATACACATACAAAAAAAAACTAATACTAAATCTAATAAAATCGAAACTAAAACAAAGCATATTTGCAAAAAAAAAAAAAAAAATTTATTATTATATAAACTAATTCAAAGTAACTCAATAATAATAATAATAATAATAATAAACTAAATTCAGAACTAAATAAAAACTAATTATCATGGAAAATCCCAAACTATATAACCCTGTTGCTAACATGTGCTAACACAACACCAGAGATGTCCAGGCGGGGCCATCCCAATTTTAGAACACTGAACGCCGGTTGCCATGGCAATGAAAAATTTGCATCACAAACCAGCGAAAAATTATGAATTGTGTTCAGATCAGATTGTTACATAACTCTCACTGTTTAAGTATAATCATTTGTGCTGCCCCCCCAAAAAAATGAATTTATGACATTTTTGCATTTAATCAACAATATACAAATCAACACACACACAACTTCTCCGTATATACTATAGAAACTCAATATTGTTGGGATACTGACAGATAAATGGCTGCGGTGCTGGTTTTGGGTTTGGTGGCCATGTGCAACCCTGGATGAGGGCGGCAAAGGGGGCAGCAGGTCCGTGTGGGCCCCGGTCGAGTAGCTCTAAAGAAAGAGGCAACGTTAAATAAATCACAAGACATTAAAAAGCAGGTTTGTATGCATTTTGCAAATCACCTTTCCTAAAGGTCTTCGCCCAGTGGGGGCGTGATGTACAGATCCATATATCGGTGTGGGCTACAAACACAGATGTGATATACAGTATGTCATATAAGATGCTTGCAAAAGTCAAATTTAATTATACACTTTACATACTGACATATTCAACATATATTAAAAAATATTTGCAAAATCTCCTATTCAAATGATGTCAATTATACCATGATGTATTTTCACTGGTTGATGCAGCACTTCATCACCACTAATTACATTTGTCAATTTAGTGTAGCGGATTCACAAATAGCTTCTTGGCGACTTTTTGTTGTTGTTGTTGTTGTTGTCAAAAGCGTCAAATCAAAGCTCATTTGTAGTTCTAAACATATTTAGTGTGTTTTTTGTTTTCAATGTTATTCCTCTCTCCTACAGCACCCATTACAATTACATGCAAATTTGCCAATTATGCAAATTAGGCGATGACATCATTTAGTTCTTCTAGTGACTTTTAGGACAGATAAAAGCTACTTGAGTTGGCAACACTAATTAAAATACTTAAAAATTGTACACAGGGACCACAGAACCACATTAAATTTGGATTGTATATTAGTTATTATATGATATGTCCAAATATGGTCAATTTCACATTTTTCGCCAAATTGATACTTTTGGTTTGTCCCCACGTCATCTGCCACTTACATGCGTCAAAGTGATAAAAAAAAAAAAAAAAAAAAAAGGGATGACAACAAATCTCGGAGAAGTGTCATAAAACATTATGTTTCCTAAAGATTGAAAGTCTGGATGGTTTTAGCGAATAAAAATAGATTTGTTGATCAAGCAAAACTGACATTTTCAGCTTTTTTTTTTTTTTTTTTTTTTTAACCCTCTTGTGGCCATTTTACGATCAGGAATTAGCCATCAGACATTGGAAGCGTAGAAAGTGACCATTCATTTCATGCAATTTGAAGAAAAAAAAATGCTACGCTAACCTTAGCGATGTTCGGCCACCTCTCTGTGACAGGACTGGCGGGAGTGGATCTGAACTCCATCTTGGGTGAGGCAGGTGTGTAGTACAGCGTGTCCGCCATCGTGCCCGAGCCATCCTGGGGTCGAATGTCAACCCTTCCCACCGGCGTGTGAGAGCGAGACCCCAGCTGACTCCGGGAGGTCAAAGAACCCGCGCCGATGATTTCCGCATGCGATGCGATGAAAGGGAGAGAATCCGCCTCCCGGTTCGGACCCCAAGGGCTAGGGGTTCGAGCTGAAGGGCTGCGCAAAAGCAAAACGAGTGAAACTACGGAAGCAGGAGGGAGTCTTTGGAAACAAACCTTGAGTTCCTCTGATGAACGCTCTTCCTGCCTCTCAGCTCCGGGTTCGACGTCACAATCCTTCCTCCGCTCAGATGAGTCTGCTCGCCGAGAGTTCTGCTGACGTGTCTCGGTTTCGGACACGTCTCCTCGTGTGACGGGGACTTGGGGAGGTCCACCGACTCGGTGCTGCCGCCTATCTGAGTGAAATCTTGGTAGCTTGAGCAGCGCCTGCGAACGATTGGAATTGGACCATTTCCACCATGATATCTACATTTTGTGAGACCGTCACATACCTTTGCATCGAACCGTCCGTCTCCATGGAAGCAGACTGACTGAGCGCTCGGACCCAACCCAGCATGTCCTCCTGAGTGTCGGCGCTGAAGTAATAAGACCGCATCCCCTGGTGCACTACCTTGTTCACGAATAATACCACGCAGTGTTAATGTTGTGAGTTATGATGGTTATAAAAAGTCTACACACCCCTGTTTAAATGCCAGATTTTTGTGATATAAACAATGAGCCCCAAATAAATCATTTTTAAAACTCATGAACGATAATCTCAATTGAAAAAAAACATCAATTTGAGAAAAATAATATGGTTGCACAAGTGTGCACACCCTTTTTAACTGGGATGTGGATGTGTTCATTCGCACTTATATTAAAAGTGAGTTAGCACAAAATTGCCACTATTTAAGGTGCCTCTGATTAATCCTAAATAAAGTTCAGCTGTTCAAGTGGACTTTTCCTAATATTTCTATTTTACCTAGGAATGTACAGTACCACTCGACCCCCCCACCCCCGCCCCCCCAGACCAATACCAATGCAAGTATTTACTCCTTGAGTACCGATACCTCTAGTACTTTTGATAAATAAAATTTCATTTGACACAATGGCTTTGTATCTTTGCCTTAAGTATCGGTGGCTGGTATCGGCAGCCTCTATGAGTACCCGATAATTTAAAATAAGGCCAGTATCGGCCCAATACCGATATACTCACCCATCCCTAATTCTAAGTGAAGCCTGAAGGTTTCAATCTCATCAATCTTGATATGCATTTAGGAAAAAATGTGTTGTGGTCCAATAAAGTCAGAAAAATGTCAGGAAAAGCCTACTAGAACATCTGAAATTGATTTGAGGTTAATCAGAGACACTTTATAAGCGTTGTGACTCCCATTTAACATGAGATTGAATGTGGTTTTGGTTAAATTTGAACAAAGTTATACATCTTTGATATAATGTGGTTGCACAAGTGTGCACAGCCTTTTTAACTGTTTATTTTTATTCACCCTCCGAAAAAGAATAGAGTTGAAAAAAGAATACAGGTTACAAGTTACGTTAATAGTGAAAAATTTCTGGAAATTTATTTGCTAACCTTGCATTTGAACAGGGGTGTGTAGACTTTTAATATCCACAGTGTATTTTTTATTTTTTTTTATATAAACACATATACGCAAAAGAGCAATAAAAAAAAAAAAGGTACCTTGAAGGTGAACTTCCTGTTCTTGCATTCTCTCGGCGTGCAGAACAAGATTTTGTAGCTGGGCAGCGGAATGCTCCCCAGCACGGGTTCTTCTCTGCTGTCTGATTGGGACGCAAAAACAAGTCAACAAAAGCCGGCGAGATTCATTGAGAAAAATAAGAAAGTCTAGCGCTGATAACAAAATGTTTACCCTTATAGTAGAACAAACAGTAGTTGGAGAGGACGAACCATCTTCGCTTCCATAATTTCAAACCAGTGCTGTCCTATAGAGGAATTATGATAAATAAAGATGAATGCCTTTTGGTAATAGCAATGATTAATGTATATATTTTAAAAAGGCGTTAAGAACTTTTTTGTTGAGCCATCCTCTGATGACCACGGGGCGGTTGGGGTCTCTCTTGGCTGCCTGACATCTTTTGCCAAATGTTTGCAACTTGCCATCGCTTTCCTGGACAGTTTGATGATAACAAAGTTGCATTTTTTTTAAATGGATAAATACTACAATATAAAGCAAATCGATTCTAACCAACCCTTCTGACTGGAAAGTATGAAATGGTGGCCACGCTGGATGCTTGGCTTACTCGGTCCTGCTCATCCATCCTGCGGAGGACATTTAATGAAAAAACAAAACAGCGTACTCAACTGTAGCCTCGATCTATGTTTAATATTGCATTCAAATGAATGAGCGATATTCATATCAAGTGCGCCTGGCCTTACCACAACCTCGCTACGTGGAATCATTCCCACGCTCAACACCCCGAAGCCTCCGAACACGCCGGCCGAATTCCCTTATGACTTGCCCTTCCTCCCATGTCAACTTTTTCATTCTGACTTGGTGTCGCCCTCACCCACTTGCAGCGACATTCTCCCACTTATTCTATTCTGGGCCACCCAGCATGTCCACTATGACTGCAGAAGTGACAGGTGACAACAGCTGCATGGCCCTGGTGGCTGGGAGTGTTTGAAAAACAAAACAAAAAACAATCTGGCGAATGGCCGACCGGCATGGGACGTCAAGAAATATGTGTCCTAAACTGAAGGAATGCGGACGGGGAGTGCTGAGGAATCGAATTCCAACTAAAGATGGAGGAGACAAATGTGTAAGCAGTGACCACGTTTGTTTCTGCGGACACATGCAAGCATAAACTGAATTTCCCAATAAATAAATAAAAAGTCCCTATATACATCATGGCTTAAAAGTAAAATAAAAAATAAAAAGAAGAAAAAAAGCTTGACTATACATCATTGATTTTTTTTTATAAAAAAAAAAAAAAGAAGCCTTACTATGCATACATCATGGCTTTTTAAATTTTATATAAAAAATACTTACTTATACATCATGTTTTTTTTTTTTTCTAAAAAAAAAAAAACCTGTACTATACCCCTCCCTGGCTGGTTCTCAATTTTTTTCTAAGTCAACCATTTTTTAAAAATATTTTCAAAGTGCCACCTCTGGAGCCTCAGCAGGGGGGGCTCTCGCCTGTCATATCCGACATAGGGGCGCTATGGGGTGACCACATGTGCCCCCTCCCTGGCTGGTTCTCAAATTCTTTCATGACCATTTTAATTAAAAAAAAAAAATCCTTACATCATCATCATGGCTTTTTATTTATTTATTTTTACTTATAACTATATATGCATGCAAACATAAACCGCATTTCCCAATAATAATAAAAAAATCCTTATATACATCATGGCTTAAAAAAAAAAAAGCTGTACTATACATCCTGGCTTTTTTAATTATATATTAAAAAAATCCTTACTTATACATCATGGCTTTTTTTTTTAATAAAAAAAAAACTGTACTATACATCATGACTATTTAAAAAAATTTTTTTTAAAGCCTTACTCTACATCATGGCTTTTTACATTTTTTATTTATAAATATATATATGCATGCAAGCATAAACTGCATTTCCCAATTTAAAAAAAATCCTTATATACATCATGGCTTAAAAAAAATAAAACACAAAAAAAAACCCTTGACTATACATCATTGATTTTTTTTTGAAAAAAAAAAAGCTGTACTATACATCCTGGCTTTTTTAATTATATATAAAAAATCCTTACTTACACATCATGGCTTTTTTTTTTTTTTTAAATAATAAAAAACCTTACTATACATCATGGCTTTCTACATTTTTTATTTATAAATATATATATGCATGCAAGCATAAACTGCATTTCCCCATTTTAAAAAAGTCCTTATATACATCATGGCTTTAAAAAAAAAAAAAAAAAAAACCTTGTCTATACATCATTGATTTTTTTATTTGGCTTTTTTTAACAACCATGTTTAGTAAGGCTTTTTTTTTTTTTAAACGACCATGTATAGTAAGGTTTCGTTTTTTTGTTTGAAAACAAAACAAAACAACCATTAAAGCGTTTTTTTTATTTTTATTATTCAAACGACCATGTACACTACAGTATGGCGTTTTTCTTTTTTAAAAAGACAATGGCATATTTAAAAAAAAAAAAAAAAACAGATAATAAGGTGTTGTCTTTTTGTTTTGTTTTTACAACCATGTATATAGGAAGGCGGTTAAAATAAAAAAGACCATGCATTTAATTCAAAATGTGTCATTATAATGATGATAATGATTATGATGATTATTATTATTCATGCGGCAATTTCAATGAGTCTTTGTTCAGTCGCTCAATGGCTTTTCTACGTTCCACATTGCTCTCTTCCTATACTGATGATCAGCATACATCTATTCCTGCACTATTGACCTCGTTTAAACAGCAGATGAAAAAGATAAGCTGGAAGGAAAAATCTGAGCGTCAGCCCCCCCCCCCCCCCCACTTCCCATACCAGCTGATCGCCAACCACAACCTCCTTTCAAGTCAGTCACGGACTAAATGAATGCCAACAATCACATCTTTGTCAAGTCAAAGAGATGAGAATCATCTCCAACATCCCCCCCCCTCCCAACCTTCTGGGGGTGTTATTGTTAAGAGTTTTGCAGCATCTTCTTGATAAACGAGTGAGGAGAAGAAGCGAAACGATGGGGTCAAAATGCTGGCGTGGGAGAGAAGACTTGAAATGCAAAAGCGAGATGAGGATGGAGGACAAACGTCGAGTGTGCGCGCCGCACAGAGTGAGCTTTGTGAACTCGGAAACATTTGCATGTCTCCTACACGCTGGCCGACATTTACAGTCAAGTCAAGCATCCATTGCGCGTTTGACCTTCATTGGCCAAACTATGGATAACCACGAAAACAATGTACATTGTGTGTTGTGAATGTGACGTAAAGCTACACTATAGTTGCACATAAACAAAAGTACAGTATTAAGAATTTGTCAAATGTGGTCTAACTTTGTGTAAAGGTGATTTATCATAAATTCACTTAATTGCTCCAAAAATGATTATATAAAATATCTGTATGTCTCTTTAGACACTTCCTGAAACATTCCATAAAAAAAAATAAATAAATAAAAAATACATTTAAAAAAAAAAAAATATATATATATATATATATATATATATATATATATATACATATACATATACATATATATATATATATATATATATATATATATATATATAATAAAAAAAAAAAAAAAATATATATATATATATATATATATATATAATAAAAAATAGCATAAAATGAAAATAAAAAATGCCAGATTGTCGTACCTGACTAATGGGGCCACTTGGCAGGCGTCCTCCTCACAGCATCCCACGTTGAGCTGGTCCACTTCCTGTTTTGTCCAACAAAACACACTGCGTAATCTGTCTTTTTATACGTACAAACTCCCTGGCTGCGCGTTCTACCTGTGTGGCGTCTGTTCATCTCTCCTCGCTCTCCTCGACACGCTGCCAGCACTTTCCTCCTTTGCCCTCCCTACCACCCCTTCTCGGGCTTCTTCGACCCTCCCGGCACAGCCCGGCCACAGCCCGGCCACAGCCCCTCTTGTCTTTTGCTGAGCGTGGGCTTGTGACTGAGGAATTTATGGGCGAAAAAAAAAAGAAAAAAAAAATACGTAACAGCTGGTCGGTCCTCTCTTGGGGCCCGTTGCTTTGTTGAACTGTCATCTTGGAGCTTAAATAGCAAACAATTCTTCAAAAAAGAGGCTTCAAGCTTTTTTTTGTTGTTGCTCCTAACTGAAGTTTAATGACACTAATCATAGTGAACTCGCAGTCATATGTTATTTATCCTCTGCATAGAAAACTATTATTAGCACCGTACCGATGAGCTGAGTGGAGTTATGTTTTATACTGCCCCCAGGTGGCCAAGGTAATTCAGACACTGTGAAGATCGTTAAGTGACTGACTAACTAATAATTGACTCTTCTATTCCTCAGATTAATGGCATCAAAGTGCTCTTTTGATGCAAAAATGTATAGTGTGCTTTAATATAATGTACACCTGTTAGCTAGCAGGCTAGCCACCATGTTTTGCTAAATTACTGAAGAAAACCCACCAAAACATTTCATACATACAGTACTGGAGAGAAAATTCTTCGACAAACCTAAAGGCTCATCTTGAAAAAATAAAAAAATAAAAAAGTAAGTAAATATGACAACATGAAACATTCATCTATTCATAGATGACACAATAACATTAGTAAAGAAAACCATTTAAAAATGTTAACATTGTGGTCATCTCAAAATAAAACATTAAACAGAAGATAATAAAAGTTAAAAACACTGAAAACAAAATAGACACAAATATAAGGGCTCACGTCTCGTGCTGTGTGGAACGCCAAGGAATTCAAGTGTAGGACATCACATAGTTTGGGACCAGAATCCTAAAACAAACTCTTAAGTGTCCAAAGGGAGCCCAGATTATAAATTAAGGGCTCCCTCTTACGTCTTCCAGTTAAGAAGCAAGCGACAGCATTTTTTTGAACCAGTATGAGGGATGTTGTAGTATTAAATTGAAAGTTGATTCTCGTAGTGTGCTGTTCTATCCCCCGGAGAGCTGCCATCATTGTCGTACAAGAGGAAGCTATCAAAGGCATTCTAAGTGCTTAGATAAGATGACGCCAATGCTAAATTTAGCCACACTGGTGCACCGTCATCCTGTCAAAAAGCCACAAATATAGTTACCATGTCGTCTTGTAATTAGTGGCTCACATGTCCAGGCCATTTGGTTTGGGGCAGACAGGTCGGGAAGTCCCGTTCTCACGGGGGGGGGGGTTGTCTCTCTCTCTCGCTCTCGATATTTATGACCCGCTCCTGCCTTGTTAACATTTGCCACAATCAGCATGTTGACTGACAGCTGCATTGCTGCCTCTCGGATGCTTGTGTTTGGTGTTCTCAACCAGGAAGCCAGTCCGTGGCGCTCATGGGTAATGTAGTTTTTTTTTAATAATCATAACGCCATCACTTATCAGTGTGACGAAGTGCAGTTATACACCACCACCAACTAAATAAACAGATTAAAAAAATAGATAGATGCATAAATAAATACATACATATGTAAATAAATAACTTAATTAATATTTTTTGAAGATAACTAATAGATAATAAACAAATAACGTTATCATTATTATTATTATAAAAGTGGTGTATTATATACCACATTCGTGTTGGCAGTGAGTTTAAATTTCCAGCAGGGGGAGCCATTTAATAGCTGTGGTTCAAGTTTAGGCTGTCAGCATATGACAAAGGCTATTAAAATGCAAGCATGAATTATTATCAAAACAGAAATACACTTCTTTTTTTTTTGCAGAAAACGTTATTATTGAAAGTGACAAGCACAGATTGACAAAAACACGTGGAATAAATCTTTGAAAATTTTTCAAAAGGACCTGAATAATGATATTGGATGCACAGACTGAAAAAGGCCAGAAAAATGGTTGACTTTGTATTCCTGACAGTAAACCGAAGGTGTCAGGATTAATGAGGCTGCCAATCAGGGATGTCGTTGGCCAAGATGGGAATAATAATAACACACACAGGAGCACATAGCCGAAAAATGTAATTTCAAAACCAGCCATTGAATCCAAGTCATCAAGCTTGCGTTGGCATGAAACATTGATATGCAAAACAATAACGCGAATACTTGATCAATCATCTTTATTCATATTCCACAAATTCCCAATACAAGATCATCACTGGTTCATCGCTAAACAAACATTTTATACAGTATACTGAAATGATTAGTTCATCTAAAGTTACTCACAAATATTCAGTAAAACCCAAATCTACCACTATGGTATAAAAATGCAATAGCAAAGTCATGATTACAGTAATTAAAGAAAGACAAAAATATAGGGGACTGAGTAGTGAGCCTTGTGGAACGTCACCATTTTGTGACTATAATGGCAACTAATTGTGATATTAATATATACAAAATAATCCTATTATGGGTATAAAAAAAAAAAAGGACAGATCTTCAACTTGGGTCAATTTGACCCAACTTTGGGGCAAAAATTGGGTCTTTAATTTTATTTTTTTTTTTATTAAACAGCCCAGAAAGTTAGGTTTTATCTTCTACTTGGATCAATTTGACCCAACTTTGGGGCAAAAATTGGGTCTTTAAAAAAAAATTTTTTTTTTATTTAACAGCCCAGAAAGTTAGGTTTTATCTTCTACTTGGATCAATTTGACCCAACTTTGCGTAAAAAACACGAGTCATTTTTCTATATAGCAGCCCATAAAGTTGGGTAAGATCCTCTACTTGGGTTACTTTGACCTAAGTTTGGGTCATAAATTGGGATATTTTGTATAAAACCACCCAGAAAGTTGAGTCAAATTGAACCATAAAGTTGATCGGTTCATTTTTTTTTTTATCCATAATTGGGTTACTTTTGAGCCAACTGTTTTTGGAGTGTACTTGTAAACCGGCAGAGACCGATGAACAAAGATGCATCATTTATAGATCATTATTTTAGATTCAATCCCCAGCGGTTAATATCCGTGTTTTAAATGATTCATTCTACTGATAATAATTGCTGTGATATGTAATGTATGTCATTTTGGAGGATCGCGCCCCAGGAGGGGGCATGCCGAGCATGCGTTGCCCCAATTTTAGGTCCCGCAAAGCTGAAAAATCCTGCCTATCGTAGCAAAAAAAAAAAGTCTTTCACCATTTCTTGAGTAACGGCCACAACAGTAAAGGGTCCGGTGAGCATTACATCTTAAAGGAAGGAATTGCGATAATATCTAAACAGGAATTGGTGTCAAGGAAGTATGTTGAAGTGAAATTACAAACAGTAAGTCAGCTGGGCTCCATCTCAGGATAAGCGGTACAGAAAATGGATGGAGAGTTTAAACTACTGGGACAACATTTAAAAACATTATTTTATTATATAATAAACAATAATATTCAATATCATCTTATGACGAACTCACCTTCAGAAGGTGGTGTTTGTTCCTCAACCCTTGAGTGACTTTTATTTTTTTAAAAAAAATCAATTCTCTTCCAAGTTTTTTTTTCTGAAATGGGTTTTTGGTTGATCCTGAAATGTCGCCCGAAAGCCGACTATCCCGAACTCTTTGTGAGTAGAGCAAGACAACGACTGTCTTTTTATCCGTCAAGTCAGTTACAGCTTCGGATCACGCAGTCTGAATTCAGCCCCAACCAGACACCTGGCATCATTTTCTCATAAAAAGGACTCTTAATCTGCTGCAGGAGAGTCACCCCCCCCTCCTCCTCCTCCACGGCGTAGAAATTGAGAACGCCGGCGGGGTGGTCGATGTACACGCCTAAAACCGACGACTTGGGAACGTCTCGGATTTCCGATATATGACCGTCGTGCCAGGCGAGATAACTGGAACCGCTCCAGCCCAGGCACCACGAGTCTTCGTTGTCCCCGAGGCCGCAGGAGCCATCTTTGTTCCTCCTGCCGGCACGTTCGCTGGCCAGCCCGACCATCACCCAGCCGGAACATTGCACCTCGTAGTAGGCCCGGGAACCCAGGATGCCCTCTTTGCAAAGCACCTTTTGGAATGCAGAAAGCAGATTTACAACAGACGCTTGACTTTAAATAAACATCAATCTGCTGCATGTGTTTTAGAATCATCTCAAATCGCAACTACTTAGTAACAATGATGACACGTTCATAAGCTCTCTAATCCACTTTTAGTAACAAATTAAAGGCCTTTGGCTTCAGCCGTGACATTTGACCTGAGGCATGTACTCAAATCTCTCCGGTCCATCCAAGACGGGACATTTGACGTCATCGGTTTTGCGAGACACCTTAGCGCCCCCCTGCTCTACCCACAGCATCTTGTTGGCCGTCCGTGCATCGAACGAAAGGTTTATCCAGTCTGTCAGATACAGAAAAGACTTTGTTGTCATTGTCAAGTAAAAAAAAGAATAATAATAATAAAAAATCGCTTTTGGAATTAAAAAATTAAATAAAAAATGTCCCTACGTTTGATGAGATCAGCTCTGCTCTTTGGCTCGGGCATATCGGGCTCGTAGGCTGGGGTCTTTTCTGAGAGGGGACGTCACAGAGAAGACATGCTTATTTGTATTCACATACTGTCAAAATCGCAAAATATTGCTCAGTCACATTAGCTACTTTGCACTCAGCATCTGTAATTGTGATAGTTTGCTGTACTGATGCATTCACCGTTTTTTTTTTATGCTTTCAAAATCAGTCTCTGTATTGTCATTATTGTTTTCTCCATTTTTGTTTTTGAATAAACAAAAAAAATCTAACCAAAATGCCAGGGTTCATGTTTAACCAGCTAACGGTTAGCTAAACTGTACTCTGTACATGCGTTAGCTAGCTGCACTAATACATGCGTGATCACATAACTTAATGTTTCCAAACCCAGTCTCTGTATTTGTCTTTACTGTTTTGTCAAGAAAAAAAATATTTATAAAAAATAACCAGCATGAAGCTTAATGTTTGGCAGGCTACCATATCTGTTAGCAAAACTCTGAGGTTAGCATAGCTAACCAGTCTGCGGGTTTTACAAAGATGGATGAAGCAAAATTTCGTAGTCTCTTATCTTTGAGTTACAAACTTTGCATACTTTGCATTCTCTTTTTCCTGATTTGATCATAAACATGATCTCTTAAAGGATCTTGGAGACTTTTAAGGCGTAAAAAAATGGGAGTATTAACAATGATCAATGATAACACAACAAATTTGAAAAAGCAAGATTTTTCCAAGGTTTTTTTTTTTTTAAAGAACTGTTTGTCATTGTCAGCTCCACTCCCAAGAATGATTTGTGGCAAATTTATTGCGTCTTGTGCCATCTTAAAAACAGTTTCTGCCGTTAGCTAAAGCTAAAGCTACGGAAATGTTATTTTGATAGCATAAAAGAGACCGGTATATTATTTCGTTTACACATGTAAGTGTACTTCTCCTTAAATACGGAATTGTGAGTCCATTTTCAGCAAAATGGCTGATATGTGGCTGTCATGGCGATTACAATGTACCATCCAAAGGATTCCCAGGCACCAACCAGGTTATTTGAAGATACGACTTTCCCTGAGAGTTGCTCAAGGTCAATATACTTGGCTCGAAGAATCATTTGGTTTAATATTGCAACAGATGGCGGAAGGCGAGCCAATGTATGCCTACAAAACGCCATCTGTCTCTGTCACGTCAACACGTCCCATTTTTTTGATTATTATTATTATCAATTATTTTATGACGCGCCGCCACACATTTTTGTGTTTGTTGATGAGGGAAATTAGTCAAATACTTTTCCATCGAGGTTCGTAGAATTATTTTCATTTGTGAATCAAAAAAAAAATAGTATAATATTCCAAGGACCACACAAGTGTTAATCCCATAATTTAATATTAAAAGGGATCATACTATGCTTGATGACATTCACGATAAGATTTATACAATGTTACGCAGGGAGCTCTGTGCTAATAACCGTTTCGTAATCAAGTACTTTTGCAGCCCCGTTTTTTTCAGTTGATGGCGATCAAGAAGTGGAGACAGATAATCCCCCCGACAGTATTAAGATGTCAACACCGACAATAAATTGTATTTATACCAGCTCACGCCGCAGCATCCAATATAAAGTGTCCCAACATTCACACCAGCAGTGATACCAGCAAAAAATAAATATGACTCACGATGATAAAGACGAGAGTCGCATTCTGACATGAATAACCGTCTCATCATTTCCTATCGTTTTTTTTTTTTTCTTTTACGGAACGCATGTGCGAGCTGATATTGATCTTGCAAGACACCTGTTTGCTGTCAAAGCGATGAGAATAACTCGAGGTTGTCCTCACATGAACCGCAGGCGCCTTCGAATCACTGCGTGAGTACGAAACAATCAGACTTCATTTAAAAACGTCGACGGAACACATTCACGATCTAATAAATGAATGAATGAAATGAAATGGAAATAAGGAAAGGAAATCAATACGATAGCAAATATTCTGCCTCAGTTCCGATGAACACACTTAGATCGTTTATATTGTGATTGTAGTTATCCACGCATTACTTCTACTGAGCCGCTTTGAACGTATTTTACTTGTGACAGTTACATAAGACTTCAAATATTATACTCGTCTCTCAGTATAGTATTTATACTTTAAATCCAACTGATACTTAATAATAAGATCTTGTATTAAACTCATTGGGGGGAAAATAGTCAAGGACTTGAAGATTTTACATTAATTCCGAGATTTTACTAAAGCAAATATCTGTAAGACGCTTTTCAGAAAATAGTGGTAAAAAACACGATTAATTACAGAATATTGTGCGTTTAATTAATTAATTAAAGTAAATCATTTAATAAATATTTGCGTATAACTAAACTACCTAGTCTGAAACCCTAACCCTAAAGTAAAACCCTAGTTTGAAACCCTAATCTTATTTTGAAACCCTAATATAAAACCCTATTTTGAAACCCTAATATAAAACCCTAGTTTGAAACCCTAACCCTAATGTAAAACCCTAGTTTGAAACCCTAACCCTAATTTGAAACCCTAGTTTGAAACCCAGACTAGGGTTTCAAATTAGAGTTAGGGTTTCAAACTAGGGTTTTATATTAGGGTTTCCAAATAGGATTAGGGTTTCAAACTAGGGTTTTACTTTAGGGTTAGGGTTTCAAACTAGGGTTTTATATTAGGGTTTCAAAATAGGATTAGGGTTTCAAACTAGGGTTTTACATTAGGGTTAGGGTATCAAACTAGGGTTTTACATTAGGGTTGGGGTTTCAAACTAGGGTTTCAAATTAGGGTTTCAAACTAGGGTTTTACATTTGGGTTAGGGTTTCAAACTAGGGTTTCAAATTAGGGTTAGGGTTTCAAACTAGGGTTTTACATTAGGATTAGGGTTTCAAACTAGGGTTTTACTTTAGGGTTAGGGTTTCAAACTAAGGTTTTACATTAGGGTTAGGGTTTCAAACTAGGGTTTCAAATTAGGGTTAGTGTTTCAAACTAGGGTTTTACATTAGGGTTAGGGTTTCAAACTAGGGCTTTACATTAGGGTTGGGGTTTTAAACTAGGGTTTCAAATTAGGGTTAGGATTTCAAACTAGGGTTTCAAACTAGGGTTTTACATTAGGGCTAGGGTTTCAAACTAGGGTTTCAAATTAGGGTTAGGGTTTCAAACTAGGGTTTTACATTAGGGTTAGGGTTTCAAACTAGGGTTTTATATTAGGGTTTCCAAATAGGATTAGGGTTTCAAACTAGGGTTTTACTTTAGGGTTAGGATTTCAAACTAGGATTTCAAATTAGGGTTAGGGTTTCAAACTAGGGTTTTACATTAGCTCTTTGACTGCCAAGCATTTTCAGAAAAGAGAACATGTGGATGCCAGCTGATTTAAGCATTTTGACTGATCTTTCAAGGTCCACAGAAAATGTCGTGTTTGGACTATGGAAACACAGATACTACCAAATGAAAGATTGAACTCTCATCTTTCATTGGAAAAAAAAGTTTGTTTCTACCTTATTCAGTTTTTCAGTAATCAACAATAGAAAATAGGTTAGTTTCACCCAAATGCTGTGTTTTGGACCAAAATACGGAGAAATCAAGCTTTTTGTGAAACGATTTTATTTCATGCACTCTAGTGAACTTGACACCTTTTTTTCCCATGAATGATGCCTCAAACACCTAAACAGTGCTTTGCTTCTGTAAAACACTACCACCAACAACGAAAAAGTGTTTTTTGATAGCAAAATACGTTTATTTACATTCAACAGTGTAACAATTTGACAAAACAATTTGGCAAACTATTTACAAATGTGTGCAACTGTGCTACTATTTACAATTGTGTGGATGTTTCAACTACAGTTTTTTTTTTTTTGTGTAACACTCCCCTGCGTGCAAGGAGACGCAGCAGGATTTGCACAACAGATTAGTTTCACTGCGATTGCCCCTTCGCGTGCAGACCCTACACTTTCTTGCCGGCACTCATTTGGATTTTACTAAACGTTATTAAACGTTTTTGGCGGTCAAAGAGTTAAGCGTATAATCATGATTAATCTGATGAAAAAAATAGTTTTTTAACAGCTCTAATATGTATATATATTGCAAAATATGCTCTAAAACAACCAAATATAATGTTACATTGTGTAATTTCTCTCTTTTTTTTTTTTTTCAAAATCCTTTCAGCATATGCATGACAGGGCCAGTAAAGGAAAGCATTAGGTCGTCCTTACAATGACACGCATGAAATCAACCTGTGATAAATAGTCTTTAAATCAAGCTATGTGAAAAGCAGAAAATCCAGCTCACCATTGCCTGAACTCCAGTTGTCTGACATGATCGTGTCAGTGGTAGGCATCCTGCCCGTGTCCGTGGTCTCCGCTGAGTGACAGCTCTTATATACCTTTAAAGCGCCACACAGGCGACGCAGCCACGGTTGGTGGTGCGGACTTATAACGTGAGATCAGAATTTTGAATAATACCGAGAGGCGTGTAACCGGATCGGGGTTTTAATGTGGTTTTCTTAAAACGGAAACACGGATGCCTGGATGTGAGGACATCCCGTTGCGCCGGGCCAAAATACCCGACGCGGCCGACCCACGCTTTTGTTGCATCACCGACCTTTAAACGTGGCACTCGATCAGCACTGATGCAAGGGGGTGACTTCGGGGTAGACTTCAGCTCGGCCGGTGACGGTGTTGACAGCGTCACGCTGTGCGGTGAACGAACTGGGAGACTGTAGGATTACTGGGAAAGTGAATGCGGCAATGTCCTCAGCCGGCACTAAGTATTGCGTTACTCTAAAATGACTAATCTATCGCATTAGTTACTATTTCCAGTCAAGTAATCAGACTATAGTTACTCTTTTGAGATCATTGTCAGTTACTTTGATCAATATATTTGCTTCTATATGTAAGTAACATCAGCATATGAGAGAGTGACCCTTTTGGTACCACATGTAGTTACACTTAGCTGCCTGCAAGAGGCGCTAATTAGAAATAATTGACAATTGACTTAAATGAACAGCACGCTGCTCACACAAAGGGCTATGTACAACAATGTGGGAGTATTCAAATTAATGTGAGAGTGACGACAACGTTTTCAGCGCATTGTGACCCAAATGTTCATAAACAGCAAGGGCGGAAGGAAATTTGGCCTTTTCAAGATGTTAGCGATTACAGTCACTATTTTGAGTTTGTAGCGGCTAAAAACTAAAAATAATAAGGTTTGTTATATGTATTTTATTAAGAAATGGAAAAAATATATAATAGAAATTTTAACTCATTCACTGCCAATGATGGTTATACACGTCCAAAATATATTTAAAATGTTTAATGCGTTAACGAAAAACTGCTATAATGGGAAATATCGGTCTTTCTCCCAAATTATATGTAGCGGTGACTACTCAAGAGTAGGTCTATAAGAAAAAATAAAAAGTGGTATCGAACATCCCTAAAAAGTAGTTGCTTGGCAAAAAGATGCCACCAGACGGCACCAATAAATCAATACAAATAAACAAAAACAAAAACAGGAAATAAATGAGATTTTCATTAAATAGCAGGAAAAGTAACAAATAAATAAATAATTCAATAAATCACTACCTATGTGGGTTTACTCCCTCAATCTGAAAACATAACCGTCAGGTTCATTTCCATGAACCATGACTCTATATTGGACAGGCAATTCTTCGAAAAAAAAATAAAAATAAAATAACCCCCCCACATACAGTTTAGGCCAAGGTTTTACTGTCCAGTATATCTGACTCCATCCGATGCATGTAAGATGCGTGAGCTACGTTTAAATATACATCACCTAAATACTCGTCGTCAGCGCAAGTCACACCACAAAAAAAGTGACGAGATCTCGACCTACATGATCACGTTAGCCGTTTATGGTCCCGCCGCTTTCATGAGCGCACGAGGAACACGCGCCCGGTCGTAAACGCTCCTCTTTAGGGGTCGGCTGGCCGGCCCGATTACAGCTTTGGCACGTCGACAGTCAAGGCCGGCCTGCGCCTCCGAGGCCGACCCCCGGGCTCAGGATGCGCACATGACAGCAGCGTGCTAAACATGACATGCAAAGCCGAGGCGGCTCGCAGGAATGTTTTGACAGCAGGAAAGCATGCGTGCCGATTCCTTTGATACGTTGATCGGGAAAGCACGCGCACTTTTTGAAGCGCTGCTGACAGTTGAGGTGATCCGGGATCAAATGCTTTGACCTGCTTTCTTGCTTGCTGCTCGGGATGGTGAAGGTCAGGACTTTGGAATCTACATCATCACTTGAAGTGAATGCCTTTAAATGAGTCAAAGATGAAATCATCTGATTGGTTTTGCTATTCACTGTTTTGGTGTTTAACTCATTCACTGCCATTGACGGCTATAAACGTCAAAAATTAATTTTAACTATTTCTATTAGTTTATTTTTTTTCCCACCTTTGTTAACAATTGTATGAAACCTAAAAAAAAATGTATTGTACATTTAGAACAGATATGAAATTTGTGATTAATTGCGAGTTAACTAGTGAAGTGATGCGATTAATTACGATTAAAAACGTTAATCGCCCGACGCCCCGAATTTTTAATAATCTTTTCTTCTTTTTTTTTTTTATTCATTCACTGCCATTGACGGTTATAAATGTAAAAAAATTCATTTGAACTATTTCTTTTTTAACTTTTTTCCCCCACTTTTGTTAACAAGAGTATGAAAACCTAATATTTTTATTGTACATTTAGAACAGATGTAAAATTTGTGATTAATCGTGAATTAACTAGTGAAGTCATGCGATTAATTACAATTATTATTATTTTATTATTTTATGAATTTAGGGCAGTAAATGAGTTAATTGTTCTGCCTGTCAGTATACATCACTGGTATGGAAAGAACAAAATTAGTGTGTTAATTTTGAATTAATTCTAAGTTCCTTTAATGCCACTCTTTTTTTTTTTAATGGCCGTCCCTTACTTGGAAAACCTGTACTTGGGGAATTCTAGAAGGCACGTCAAAATTGATGTTGGATTAAGTTACTGGGTTGGTGTGTTTTTTGTGAGGAAAATCTGCAAAAATGTCGATCACTGTTTTCCAAAGTAAAAGCGACTATCTTTGTTTTGAACCAAAATTAAACAATCAGTCCGCTTTCATGAAGGACTACAAAAATCATTTGGAAAAATTTTCAAGTAAAAAATGTAGCTAAATAATGATTGATTATCAAAAATAGTTGTGGATTCATTTCATAATCGACAACTAATCAAGTAATTGTTGCACCTCTAGAAATGTACTCGTAATGTAATCTATTACGCCCCCTAGGGGTTGTGTGTCATATTGGGCAGTCATTTCCAATTACTGTGCTGTTTATAAATGACCCAATTTTACTCAAATGTGTGAGATTTTTCGATCATACGTTTGAAACAGTAGGAGTTGCTGTTTTGGTTAGCAACTGGGTTAAAATATATGCAGGAGTTTTGTGCAGTGTTTCCCAACCTTTTACGGCATACCTCCAAACAAATGTCACAAAAAGTATATGCTGATATCATCATGATGTATTTAGTGGCATAGTAACAGTAAATAAATAATCACCTGGAGCCCAATCCAAGAGAAAGTGGTTAATTTCCCGTCTGATGATTGATCATGACGCGCTATTATGCTACAGCACATTTGTCTAAAGAAGCCTATACACCCACTTTCCAAGATTCAAAGAGATGCGTGTGACAGCCTAATCAGATTTAATATGGGTCATCAGGCCAGGCGTCGGCGTTGACGTGATGATCCCGCCTTGGCAGTGCGTGTGACACGCACGTTAGTGAGCTCATTATCTGGACATACCTTCCCAAAATGTCCGCCTGGATTCCTCAGGGAGCCCGGCAAAAGTCTCTTTGCAGAGAGGGAGTGTTGTCCTGCATGTATATAAGAGCGCCGCTGACAGACGTGAAGGTAGTTAACGCGGCAGCCAGAGGCCTTCAAGATGCCAACCAGCGCGCCAAGTACGAGAATCCTGCGCGTAGCCTGCAGACCTGGTAAATAGATCGCACGCAATATCATGAGTAATGCGCCGGGATAATAAACTGGATTGTGTTTGTTTATTTTTTGATAGAGAAAATAGGGAAGAAGAAGCCTAAAAATGGGGCTGCTCTTCAAGGTGAGTTTGCAACAAAAGGCTTTATTTTTTATTTCCTCTTCTTCTTTTATGAGCGTTTTTATTCCTCAGACAAAATTCCTGATTATGACCCAAACATCTTGGAGCCGACATGCCGAGACGAGCTGCTTAAATGTAAGAATGATCCTCTAAGCAAGGACTTTTGATGGTTTAAAAATCTGCTTTTAATTTGGGAAGTTTGTATGTATTCCCGCAGACTGGATCAAGCTTTCTTTTGATGATAAGACAGCCAATAAGATGTTGTGGATAACAGAGGGAGGCTCCAAAGTGTCCCGAATGACTGATGATGTCACTTGTCCGGTACTCGACAGGCCAGAGAGATACGAACATACACCGCAGGTCGGTTTGAACTTTTTGACAATATGACAATATACTTATTAAATGTATGTATTATTTATTATGTTTTTATATTTATTTAATCCAGTATTTCATTGTTAATGCATTAAAATAAAGGGAAGTAAAAAAAACTGAATTTAAAATAATGATTTAGTTAAAAGGTATAATATTGTGAAATAAAAATTGTACCTATTATTATTATTTTTTTTAAATACAACGGTATTGTACTTACTAGCAGCTTTAGCTACTATGCTAAATGATTTTAGATGCACTTGCAAACTTTTTGTGTTTTTAAGCTATTTTATTTGCTCTAATCTGTTAGATTGTATTTCATGCTTCATTTTATTATTATTATTTTTTTTTTTGTATGGTGGTTTTGGGTGACCAGATTTTCAAAATTAAAAAAAATCGCGACACTCCCATTTCACTGAAAATCAAATAAACAATAAATTATAACCAAAGACTATTTATAAAAGTATAACATTTATAACAAAAGTTTAATTGCTAGTCAATCTGGTGACCGGTGGTTGCAGTGTTACTTTAGCTAATGCTAAATGCTATCTTGGTTGACAGTTCAAGATTGATTTGACGTACACATGGCCTTAACAATTGGCTTGCAGACTGGACTTAAAAAAGAAAAATAAATTGAGACGCTGGGATGGGACCTGCGTAAAAGTGGGGCTGGTAAAATAAGGGACACAAGGCTCAAAACGGGACGTCCCGTGGTGGAGCCTTAGGAGTTGTCGCCTGGCTAAATTTTCGTTATGATTTCCTAGCATAAATGATACATACGAGCGCCTCATGGTGTCAACAAACTCAACTCACTTCACAAGAATCAGTTTGTCACATAGTGAACACTTTCAAGAAATTAAATTTTAAGAGTTAAACTGTCAAATGAATCAAAAATAATCCATGTGTTAGCTTAATGCTAAGATTGACACAGTAGCATTGCTTTTCCAATTTAAGGTTCTTTGCAAAGAAGGAATCTTGGGATTCCGAGCATACTGGGAGATCAAGTATTCCGGCTGGGTGGTGGCCGGGGTCACCCACGAAGGGGCCGGGCGCAGGGGACACGACGGACCCTGCGGCCTGGGGGAGAACGACCAGTCCTGGGGTCTCGGCTGGGAAGGATCCCACTACCAGGTGTGGTTCAACGGCATCAGTAATGAAATCTGGGACATCCCCCAGTACAGCACCATCGGCGTGTACCTGGACCAGCCGGCGGGGGTGGTCAACTTTTACGCCGTGGAGGAGGCGAAGGGGTGCGAGGGCAGGCGGGAGGTGACACTCCTGTGGCGGATTAAAAGCTCCTTTAAGGGGAGGATGATGCCTGGTTTCTGGGTTGGACAAAAGTCCTCATGCACGCTCACTTTGAAGGAATGAGGAACTCATCAGGGTCTCATTTTCATACATTTCAGTCTACAATAATTGGGGATGAATGCTAAAACGTGTAAAACCTTGTATATACTTGTATAAGCTGTAAACACATTGAATACTGTTTCAAGATTAATGTATATTTATCATTTGATACAATTTAGTTAGAATGCAGAAAAATGTAGATTCATTCCAAATTCAAAAGGTTGTAAATACATACTGTATGTATATCAATCAAGAAGCTATTTGTGTTTTTGTAAGCACATGAAATAACTGTAGTTTTGTTTTATTTTCGTCACAGTGTGATTTTACATTATTTGTGTTTCACACAAATAAAACAGCAAAAAAAGTACATTTGGATTGTATTTTATGGCGACATGTAATGCCACATTGTTTATTTTATGCGACAATAAAATGATCACTCTTTACTAAAGAGTTTTAAAGGCTATTTCACTTGTTTGTTTGCTTTTCTGTATTAATAAATGAGCTAATCATGCATGCCAAACATGCCTTAAACATTAAAACAGCATTTGCACTTGTGTAACGCCGAGGTGATAAGTGGTGCTTTATAAAGACGCCAAGTGATCCATCAGTGTCATATGAGGCATTTTGAATCCATCATACTTTACCTCCAGCTGCTCTCCACCTTTTATTGTTGATTTTATCCAGTTAAAGATTCACATGGGCGCCGGTGGGTGCCGCAGGTTTAGGCTGCTGACAACAAACTTCATACTGCAAAACAATGAAGTGGGAAATGATGAATTTTAAAACGCTAATAAAAAAAAACTGCAGATCAAAACTTCATGACATACAAATTATACTTTGCATTTGTAGAAATTTATAGAGATTTTTATGGAAACCTGCAATTGGTGCCACTGTTATTATGAGGTCCAATATTGACTCTTTCTCCAATACGTACCAACGAAGAGGCTATTAGCTTAGCATGTAGCAAAGGTAGCTTTAACGGAAAACTTATTAAAGTTATTTCAACCTATTTAGTATTTTTCCACTGCAAACTTTGAAGCCATTGGCTTAGTATACCGATAAAATGGAGCTAAATATAAAGCTAGTGATAAAAACGAGTTTTGTTCAACACTCAAATATTACCTCTAAAGAAAGACACAATGCTTTTTTTATTTGTATTTTTTATTTTATTTTTTAAAGCTATTTGCCATATACAAAAGGATCGGACCAGTCAGTCTACTGAAATAACGCGCACGCACACACAGTATTAATGAACCATAGATGTTTTTTGTTTTTTTAAATTAAGCATCCTTACTACAATTAAAAACAATTTCACTTTCAACCTCAATCGTCTGTGAGACGTGATATGGTCTTTGTCTCCCCCTGCTGTCTTATCTTTACAATAACATGCATGTGTTGCAAACCCAGTCCAATCAAAAGTCAATTCATGATTGAACTGGACTTATTCATTCATTCATCTAGCATTGGCAAATATTGTATTACTTGTTATGGTCATCGGGTTTTACGAGGGTTCTGACATACGTTGGTTTTACGAACGGAATGAAGAGGCGTAGCCTGCGACATGTATGACACAACGACCAACGTAAGTCCGCCGTATTTACTCTTTTAATTAGATTGTTTTAAAGCTTTTGCCAAGATTTGCTTTTCACGTTACTGAATTGCGTCACAGACGCCAACGCAGGAACGAAACTCCATCGTTAACTGAGGACTCATTGTACAAATTATAAGTCATGTAATAAATATATACAACCACTAGAGGGCAGCATAACGTCAGATATTAAAATCATGGCGCTGGAGAAGACGACGTTACTGTCTACCCACATAAAATAATGCATTGATTTGGTTATATTGTTATTTCTAAAAAATGCCTTTGCAGCTTGATTACACTTTCTAGATTAAAAAAAAAAAAGTATTTATAATATTTGCAGGAAAATGTTTAAAATGATTTTTTTTTTTTAAAATCATTCCAGAGAATCAGGGTGCAAAATACACTGTCAATCTAGTAATAATATCAATTTCTTAAAGTTGCATTTCATCACCTGATTTAAATATAGCGCCACGCAGAAAGAAAGCCAAGATGCCTGGCAGTACAACCTGCGAAAACAAGGTCAACATGTAGACTAGATTATTGTTACTGTGGGCAAAACAAAATGCTGCACTTGGCTACAAATTATCTCTTGTCTGCCTCTTACATTTGCTATCTGTAAAAGTCCCGGGATATTTATAGTTGTCCTCCAATTCAACATCCTTATCAGATGATGGCACGGATTTGTAAGCAGGCTGTAAAGCATGGCAATTTATTGCGCCGTGTCAATAAGGGCCCGAACACCTTGCTTGGTCAAGTCTCCTTGCGGGAAAAAAAAAAAAAAAAACGTGAAAGCCTGCGTGATAAATTGTATTTTTACTGTTGACTATGGAATAATAAAATCTCAGTAGGACCCATGTACACATAAATAGACAACTCAAGAATGCGCTTTTTTTCCCCCCAATGTCAAAAATTATGAGCATATAAACAAAGAACATATACCACATCTATATAATTAGTGTATTTGTACTTTGCTGTCCAAAGGAAGAGTTTACAAGCGCTCCAATTGTTTAGGAGCACAAATTCCCCCAATTGTCCAATCTCGAGTCACTCGTGACATATTGACGGACTGTATTGCATGTGACACGCTCACTCCTCTTTTTCACAGGTTCACACTCTGACCTCTGACCCCTCCGGTGTCAGGCTGCTTGTCTCCACTAGGACTGGTGACACGTGCACATTTGTGTCAAGTGAAGAGGGGACGACAAAAGGTAATGAAGAGAGGCAGCAGGAGATGGCTGACATGACAAGTTTCCGTTTAAAAACAGGACGGCGGGTGTTCCTATAGTCGGCCCATTTCCAAGAAATTATGTTTTTAACAGCATTGTGTTCAACAAATATTTATTTTGGAGCAATCTTTAATTTAAGCACAGTTTTAATGTTCAAACTGTGCAAATTGCTAACGTGGCTTCCAATGACACAAAATTATTATATTAGGAATAAACACTCTAAAAGCAGTTTGGTCAAAGATCAACCAATTTAGGTCAAAAAGGGAGTGACTGACCTACTTCCTGGTTCCTTTTGTAGAAAATGATCCAATTTTTTTTAAGTGGTTTTGTGTAAAACAACCCAGAATGTGGCAGCACGGTGGCTGACTGGTTAGCACGTCCGCCTCCCAGTGCAGAGGACGTGAGATCGAGTCCGGGCTTCGGCCTTCCTGGGTGGAGTTTGCATGTTCTCCCCGTGCTTGCGTGGGTTTTCACCGGGTACTCCGGTTTCCTCCCACATTCCAAAAACATGCGTGGCAGGTTAATTGAACACTCCAAATTGTCCCTAGGTGTGAATGTGAGTGTGGTTGTTCGTCTCTGTGTGCCCTGCGATTGGCTGGCAACCAGTTCAGGGTGTACCCCGCCTACTGCCCGAAGCCAGCTGGGATAGGCTCCAGCACCCCCGCGACCCTTGTGAGGAAAAAGCGGCCAAGAAAATGGATGGATGGAACCCAGAATGTACATGAAAATTGACCCGAGTGGTATGTTGGTCACCATTTTGACATAAATTGGATGATTTTTTAACCCACTTATTTTTACAGTGAAGTCTCTTTAAGCCTCCTCTACTTTTAATTTTGATCATGATGGTCATATTTGTAGGTGGACTGTATTTTATTATTATTATTTGTTATCGGGATGCCCTTGCTGACACAACCCATCCATTGGCCACCAACATTTTCAAACTGATGGGTCAAAAATATTTCAATATAGACTTAAAAAAAAAAAAGAAAAAAAAAAGGATGAACCTGCTACTTGGGTCAATTTGACCCAAATTTCTGGGTTTAGTTTTTTGTGTGTAAATCCTCCACTTCAAAATAACACTTTTTTTTTTTGTACATGCAAACCTCCAAAATTGGGTTGCTTTCTACAAACCCAGAAATTTGCAGTGCACTATTAAAACTGCTCGGTAAAAACAAAACAAAAACCCCCCGAAATTGGGTCATTCACTACTTGGGTCAATTGGACCCAACTTTCTGTGTTGTTAATCCAAACAACCCCATTTTTGAGTTTTTGCACAAAATAAAAATATATTTTTTTATTATAAACAACCCAAAAAGTTGGGTCAAATTGACCCAAGTAGAGGGCCAGCCCATTTTTGACCCAACAATTTTAAGTCTGCACATTCAATTTCTTGAACAAATCCAATTTGCAACCCAAATATGCTGGTTCAAAAATAACTACACTCTAAAAAACAGTCGGAGTCAAGAGTAACCCAATTATGGATAAAAAATGGACCGATCCACTTTATGGGTCAATTTGACCCAACTTTGAGTCAAGAAATTGTTTTTTTTAGTGTAAAACAACTCCTAGATATTGGGTCATTTTGTATAAAACATTTGGTATAAAACAACCCAAAAAGTTGGGTCAATTTGACCCATCGTTATTTTTGACCCAACAGTTTTTAGAGTGTAACCCAAACTTGGATAAAAGTAAACCCAATCTGCTCCAAATCCAACCCAACAAGTGGGTTAGGAAAACATTTTTTAATTTGAGGTTTGAAAAAATTAAGTCCATAAACTTTGGTCTGAACCTCTTGACAGATTTGAGGACTTTGCTCGAGTACCCCCTTCAGCCCCCCCCCCCCCCGTTCCGCAGTCAACCCTCAGCTCCCCCCTCCCCCTTTTTCAGCGCACCTTTCCTGTGCTCTCCGTCTGAGCGCGTCTCCACTTGAAAGCGCTTTAGGTGACGCCAGCCTCCTCGCTCCTCGCTTCTCACTTACAGCGCGGGGTGTGGGTGACTCAAGTGCCACGAGAGCTTTGAATAACAGCGCGAGGGGGGACAAATAAAAAGGAATAAGCTAGCCGCCCGCGTCCAGTCTTCCGGCAGCAAAGAGAAGACACAGGAATAAACCATGCCTAAGCCGGTCCCTGCAGGTACGCCGACGTGCAGAATCTTTGCTTACATTTTGGGTGTCTGAGATGCTTTTGGGAAGTTATTAACTTCAAATATTGCAGGATGTTGCTGTAAACTTTCTTTTTTTTTTTTTAAGTCAGCACAATCATATTAACGTATAAAAGTACATTTAAGTGGTTTGGTAGCAAAAATGTACTGCTGTCATGAAATGAAATTTCCCAAACTTGGGCTTGGGGCCCGAAATAGGTTGATTTTTTATAGCTGATTGCCAGAATACATTTTTGTAAGGACTTTTATGGATCAGAAAACACAAATGCAAGTGACTTGTGAGTGATGTTTAGTTGGAGTGGAGTCGTGTCTTCTGTTTTGCTGAGCATTATTTCATGTTTATGTTATGAGAATAGTTGATGTATTTTTATTGAGTATGGTAGGAAGCACATTTCTAATTTGGTGAAAAAGTGTATTAAATGCCGGCATGAATTGTTAAAAAAGAAAAAAAAAGTACTGTATATTAAGCATTAATAACATGATAATAACAAAATGACTTAAATTAATTGGCGTCAAATCAACTTAGATCAAACATATTGCATTTTACAGACTAATTCCTGCAATGCTAATTATTGTAGATGTTTACATATACAGGATGCAAAGTTAATAATCTGAGAGTGATACCAGCCATATTTAATTCTATATCTGATTCTGCTTAATGCTATAGAGCAGGGGTGTCAAACATATAGCCCGTGGGCCAGAACCAGCCCTTCAGGACAGAACACAAACTGCAGTTTTTTATTCAAATGAAGTATTGTTACTAATTTTGTCCACTGGAGGGCGCATTGACGACCACTTAAAGTATATTTTGAAATTTGGCTGTTCCTGGATTAGATGCAAAAAAATTGCACTTGTTTTGTTAACTCATTCAGTGCCATCGACGGCTAAAGACGTCAAAAATTCATTTGAACTATTTTTATTAGTTAAACATTTTTTTCAGCACTTTTGCTAACAAGAGTATGAATACCTAGATTTTTTTTTATTGTATTAGAACAGATATAACATTTGTGATTAATCGTGAGTTAACTAGTGCAGTCATGCGATTAATTACGAATAAAAAAAATTTAATCGCCTGACGCCCCTTATTTTTACTAATCTTTTCTTTTAAAAAAATAAAAATAATAATAATAAAGAAAAGATTAGTAAAAATTAGGGGCGTCAGGCGATTATTTTTTTTTATTCGTAATTAATCGCATGACTGCACTAGTTAACTCACGATTAATCACAAATTTTATATCTGTTCTAAATGTACAAAAAGAAATTCTACGCTTTCATACTCTTGTTAACAAAAATGAAAAAAAAATGTTAAGCTAATAAAAATAGTTCAAATTATTTTTTGACATCTATTGCTCTCATTGGCAGTGAAGAGTTTTAAGAAATGTCAGAATACTTATTTTCAAAATTTAGGAGTAAAATTTTAAAGGAAAATTGCGATATATAGTTCTAGAATTTTTTTTGGGGTGGGGACAGCAAGTTTGTGATATTGTAGTTAAGTGCGTAAAGGACATGTTCTCCGATGCTTCCTCGGACAAGGGCTACTTTCTCAAAGTGTCATCTGTTGTCCTTCGCCTTATAGCGGCCGCCAACACTTTGACCCAAAGAGAATCTAAATCATCCAATATGAGAAATTGTCAAGTGGGATATGATGCTAGTTTCACAGGCCAAGGTTGCGTTAACACTGCCCGAGCCCCCATCCACCCACCCCCCCCCCCCCACCCTCTCACATCTAATCCCTGCACATCCGCTCCGCTATGATAATGGACTTCACACATTATTTCCCCCTGGACTTTCCTGTAATCTTGATACATTTCGTTTGATAATGATCTCGGAAATATAAGCATGCGCTTGCTAACCATGTAGAGCCAAGTGAGTTTGAATTTAGCTGATCGCACATGTGCGCCGCCCACCGCGCTGTAACCGAGCCAACTTCAACCGGGAAGCTCGCAAAAGGGATCAAGAGCCAAATGTTTGATTCCCACATGACACCGCTGCATGTTTTACATATGCGCTAAATGTGATATTCAACCAAAAGATTAGCTTAATTAGCATGAGAATCGTATCATGTTTCATTTTTTTTTCTTTTTCTTTTTTAAATCATCCATCATGCTTCCTTCCTTTTGCAGCCAGCTCCGACCCTCAAGGCGCGGCCAAAAATAATCCCCAGTAACTCGTGACCTTTTCATCTTCCACCCCCCCCCCCTCGCCATCCTCTTAAGTTGATAGAGTTTCACACGCGCCAGCGTATTAGCTACCGTAACACTTGCGCACTCACGGCTGAGATAAATCAGGATGTAAAATATCATTCTCGGCTCGGAAGTTTCCCCGTCGAGCTCAACAGGGCTTGGATTCCATCCCTCGTTAAATAATTATTCAACTTTCAGAAATGTGCGCGACATAAAAAAAGCACGCAAAAATTGCTGTTCTACTTAACCAAGTAGAACATATAAGAGAATCGAAAGACTTTTCCCGCTTGCCTCACTCAAGCCAGCGTCGGATGTAAATCTATATTTAGATGATTAAGAAGATCATTTTAAGTGAAATTCATTTTCTCACATTAAGCCCCACAATGTCAAATTGCATTAGCGACTTCATTTGTTTAGTCCACAAAGCGTCGCCCGCAGCTGAGCCTTAAATTGGCCGTACTTCAAAATGAGGCATAAATAGAAAGGCAATTAACTCCTATTTCATAATTTCCGTCAACTATCAGCAGGTCCCTTTTACGCTCAATACACTGCGAGTAAAGTCCGCTCATCCGATCAACCCAAAACATTTAAATTTACAGTGTTTCTATTCTAATAGATTTTTTTTGTACTGAATTTAAATAGCATATCAAGTTTTAACAAATTAACAGTATTATTTAAAAAAATCTTAGGAATGCTTTGTTATTTTTTAGCAAACATATTCATAAACAGGAGTAAAGCTAAAGCCTTGACGGTCACTAAATAAAAACAAAATATGTCGCTGAGGTATAAAAGCGACCTTCAAGGCCCACGACGACAAAAAAAAAAAAAAATCTGCATGAATGGTTGTAGCATTTACATACAATTCAGAAAGGGCACATTAAAATAAGAGATGGACTCTATGCATCATAACAAGAGTGAGGTTTTAATATCTGTTGAGCACATTCACATCCTGACAGACTAGCCAAATATTATATTGGATAATAATTGTTTGTGGGGAACTTTGCGGTGGTTTTATGAAGTGTGGTACGATGGGCTTCCCTTCATAAAGTAACACCACACTATACTGTACATAGGGTAATAAACAACTCCAAATCTTTTATTATAGCTATCATTGTTGCTAATGTTGTAAAATATTTTCTAAATACAATGCTCATTCATTTTTAATTAGGGCGGAGAAAAAGACAAAGATTACAGTATTAGAACAAAGGCATAGATGGAAAACGGGATATTACTATAACATGGCGCAGTTGGCAGCTAGCTAATTTAAATGTAGCATATTAAACACCAACCACCCCCAAAAAGAAAAATAAGGTGGCGCCTTAAGATGTGAACGAACAAAAGCAGTTTCAAGCGCAAGTTTAACATTAAACGAAACATAAAAAACAGTTAGATGTGTATTTAAAACAACCACCTAGCTAACGTTGGCTAACTAGTCATTTTAGCTTGCTAAATGCTAACAAACCAATGATAACAAACAATGCAAAAAAAAAAAAAAGAACACTAAAGCAGTTTCATAAGACGTGAGTGACCCAATTTAAATATATTTTTTTCCAGGTTAACCATTTTTCAGTTGATTTTTTCCCCCTCTTATAACTCAATTTGAGAAACGAACATGGTATGGTGGCAGTGAGCTTATCTCACTTCGCAACAAACAGCAGGTTAGCAAATAGTGAACACTTTCTCAAAAAAGCGGCTTCAAGCTCAACTTCACTGTCAAACAAGACATAAAACAGAGACAATTAGATGCGCACTTAAAACAACCAGGAAGTTAGCTTCAGCTAACAAGTCATTTTCAGCGTTATGCTAACACGCTATGCAAGAAAATGGAAAATATTTGCTCTTAAGTTTGTCTCCAAACACAGCACATTTTCTTTCTTTCTTTCTTTCTTTCTTTCTTTCTTTCTTTCTTTAATACAAACACATGCGCCCCCAAAGGAGAACATTCTGCACATCCGTATGACAAGCAGTTGCTCCACCTGAAACATGACGGCAGGCGATCGGCATAGTTCAAATTCACTTCTGCCAATTTAAGCTTGAGCCAATTCAAACTTGTGCGGCTATTTAAAGAAACGGTCCCAAAAAATAAGCGCAGCTTGTCTTTAGGGAAGTCATGAGACACCGTCCCTGACCTTTACGGCTGCTGCTCTGACCCCTCAGAGGGGAGTTTGGTATTTAATATGTTTCCAATTCCAGCTTACTTAAGCCTCGACAGTCGCGCCCGCCGTTACGCGTTTAATGCGTTAAAAGGATAGCGCCCAAAATCCTCAAGTCACGGGAGCCCAGTTCACGACCAGCCGCTGTATAGATTTGTGTCAAAAGGTTAAGACGCTATAAAAAGTGAACATTTTATAGAATGTCCACTGGATTTACAGGCGTATACCATGTCAGCGTTCATTTGAGCGTCACGTTATTCAAGATATGAACGTGTCACCTTGTGAAACCCACATATCCGATTTAGCATGGCATTAGCTCTGTGTTAGCATAACCAATTACAAGTCAGTTGGATTATATATATATATATATATATATATATATATATATATATATATATATATATATATGTTTATTTATTGACTTTATGTGCTCAAGCCATGTCTGAAAAGCTGTGGCGCCATTTTGTGGCATCTTGGAACCAGGATAGCGGACGGAGAAGCTTTATTGAGTCAGGACATAGCCATGTCTAATAGGGAAAAAAAGAGCCCAGTCGCCATCTTGTGGCATTTATAGGCTAATATAAATATTTTTGGGGAGTGGGAGACAATTAAAGATTCTTCCCATTTGTAATTGGGCATCCAAAATAGAATGGGTTTGCTTTGTATGAAAGCTACTAAAAATGATTTGCCTTTGTTGTTATTTTATAGTATTAGCGTGCATAAACACTGCTTTCTAATCATGTGTCGCCTCTGTTTCTCCCCCCCGCAGCGCCAGCGGAGGTGCACGGTAAGTGAGCTGCACGCCTCCATTGACCTCCTGCCCTTTTTGTGTGCCTTTCATTATCACATGGTCGCTCGATTATAGCTCGCACGTTTTCACTTTTGCACTTTTGTCACCACGGCCGCGTCGCTGGCCTCTGACCGCGTTAATTGACTGCCACCAATGTCGTTTACGTCCCTGCCCGTGGTTTTATTCCTTCTGTTCAGTGAATCTGTCAGACTTTAAAGACATAATAAGTATAATAATGCGGCAGTAGCAAACAAGTCGGCACAGTGACACAAATGTTGCTAAGCCTCGTGTGATACTTGGCGAGATGTTCTATTTATTTTTTGTGTGTGTTCTTCTTGTACTATATTTGCTCAGCTGTTGTAGCCTCTTAACTTGTGTTTTCCACATTGCTTTGCGATGTTTACTAAAAAAAAAATAATAATCTGCTAATTTTAGCCCCACAGGAACCAGACGAAGAGGGTGAGGGCCTGTTCTTTTTCCCCCCTTTTTTTTTCTGTACAACATGAGTGAGGAGGTATTCATATTTGAGATGCATCGAGTGCTCCAAAAGCATTTGAACTAATCAGTCACGGTAATTATTTGAATAATGCCGATGATAAGTCGAGTATATTACAGAGTGTCGAGGCAAAGGTCAATCACTTCCTTTGCCGCTGAAGGGGATAATACGGCGACGAGGCCACTTTGGTTCCGCATGTTTGCATTTCTTAGCGCGTCGGCTGCTTGCACGATTTCTGTTATTATCCCATTGTGTTGTATTGTCTTCACTTTGCATCATTTACTTTTTTTTTTTTTTTTTTTTGCGTGCTTGCAATAGAGGAATGAAGCAGAGGCGAATATAAAAATATTTGGGTGGAGTTTCTTCTTATCCTCTCACTGCATTGTTTTCATTCATCGCAGGCTGAAGGCTGATTCTAATTTCAACATATTTTTAAAAATCACATTATAGAGGCTTTTAGTTCTTCATTCAAAAATGTTATGTTTTCCCCCATGACTCAACATTTTTCACCTAAAAAAGGCTGAATTTCCCCAATACTTATTTCCAATTCGTTTCCATTGGCACTTTCCAAATAACAGGTTTCCATTTGAAATTTAAATCATTTTGCTGAATTCCCTTTATAAAAAATTTTCAACATTTCTAAAGCCCCAAATTCCAAATATTTACTATATTCACCTCCAGTTTCCACATAAATTGACAGATTAAAACCATTCCAACATATTCAGCTCATTCCATGACATTCAATATCATTCCAAATTATTCCATATGATACAATGTTTTTTTAATTTAGCCTGTCAGCCTTCACACGCAATTTCTCCAGAAATTGCAAACGTTTGTTTTTTTAATATCATTTATATGTCTATTTATTTTATTTTATTCATAAACACTTTTTACTGTCGAGTAGTTCTCACCATACACTTGTTTCCTTATAACCATCATCTTTATTTACACAGCCGCCCCACTGCAGGAAGCAGATGGTCGGCACCTTCCAGGAAAAACATAATGACACATTTTCTCGCAGCTTTTTTAAAATTCTGGCCACATACAGCACAAGATAACAGAATACGCTAATTCTTGTTGGTTTTCTATAGATGGAGGTATGTGCAGTACATGCCCGTCCACGTAAGCCTGTTAATGTATTCACATAGAAGTGCATACATGGGCGTCTCCGTGTGGAAATGATGATTCTCTCAGCACGTGATCACTTGTTTGCAGGTGTGCCACAGATGATTCGCTAAAGTCACCAAATGAAGATGTTCCCTGGATATTTTGACTTGTTTCCCCCACAGTGTCTGGATTATTATTATTTTTTTTTTTTACAGAAGAGTATACAATACATATCATTACGTACACCACCTTACTCAATCTGTCACGTTCAAATCTTTTTAATATTGAGGTTGCCTGAATATTAACTCATTCACTGCCATTGACGGCTATAGACGTCAAAAATTCATTTGAACTAATTCTATTAGTTTAACATTTTTTTCCACTTTTGTTAACAAGAGTATGAAAACCTAGAATTTTTTATTGTATATTTAGAACAGATATAAAATTTGTGATTAATCGTGAGTTAACTATTGAAGTCATGCAATTAATTACAATCAAAAAATGTAATCGCCTGACGCGATTTAAAAAGGAAAAGCTTATTAAAAATTAGGGGCGTCAGGCGATTAAATTTTGTGATCGTAATTGAATCGCATGACTTCACTAGTTAACTCGCGATTAATCACACATTTTATATCTGTTCTAAATGTACAGTAAAAAAAAAAAAAGGTTTTCATACTCTTGTTAACAAAAGTGGAAAAAAAATGTTTAACTAATAGAAATAGTTCAAATTTATTTTTGACGTCTATAGCCGTCAATGGCAATCACAATAATAAATATTGATAAATTACTACTTCTCAATGTCACTCAAAAAGGAAGAATTTATCATCGCTCATATTTGATTATATTGTGCAGGTGTGCCTAATGAAGTGTCCAGAATGTTGTTGTGCCTATTGCCGTTTGCTCATTTTGGTCACACATTTTTTTTGTCTGAAAACTAGGCAAGTTGCGTATTATTAGCATGAAAAGAGCTTGCGCGTGTGTCAACTGTTGCGCAGCATACGTGCTTTCGCTTCCTTGTCGTTTTTTGTCGCGTTCACTCCTGCTTCTCGCTTTGTCTGCAGCAGATTCTGACTCCAACTGGGATGGTAAGGAAAAGAACGCGGTTCGTCGATGCTACTGGGATGGTTGTTTGGAACGTTACTTTTCTCTTCTTGAAGGTCTCGTAGTCAGAGCCGGCTCACACCTCCATGGG
This sequence comes from Vanacampus margaritifer, assembly GCF_051991255.1. Taxonomy (NCBI): domain Eukaryota; kingdom Metazoa; phylum Chordata; class Actinopteri; order Syngnathiformes; family Syngnathidae; genus Vanacampus; species Vanacampus margaritifer. The sequence goes on from NC_135449.1 coordinate 5,822,383, forward strand.
GCCCCGAAGGAAATTACTTTAGGGCCCTCTATATTCCTAGTGATAAAGCATTAGAAGTAACAAAAATAAACCAGTATTCTATGGATTTATTTTTTTTTGTTAAAAAATTAATTTAATGCGCAAAAACTGAGTACGGCAAAGCAAGTGGAAAAAAATAAGAAGCTGAATATTTACGTTTTAAAACTCTTTACAGATGTGCAAAAATGTCAGTGTGTAGACATAGCTAGCTAGCTAGCTAACGGCGCATCGCAATTGTACCGATGACCGCTGATGCGAGCAAAGACTCACCATATATCATTCTTATCAGAGCTGAGCCGTTGTGAGAGTGGTCACAGCCGACTTCAATCGTGGCCAATCAAAGTGATTCCTTTCATTCCTTTTAAATGTGGCATGCTAGTCCTGCACTAGAGTCTTGATATGGGGGCTGCCTTGCAAAAATATTTATTATTATTATTTTTTTTATTATTCAGAAAAAAAAAAGACAAAAATATTTTTTTTTTTTTTTTTTTCAGGAAAAAAAAAGGACAAAAATATTTATTATATCTCTACGGTGGACTTTTGGAGGGCACTATAGTGGTTGTGGGGCCCCATGCGGGTGCTTAGTTTGCATATGCTTTGAGCCGACTCTGGTCTACAATAGATATTAGATAGTACGACTTTTGGGTAGTAAGCGATTTGAAAAATCTTAATACTTCTATTTGGACTGTAATAATGCAGTTGTGCTGTAAAATGAGCTCAAGCCAAACTATGTCGTGTGTATTGTGCTACAAAACTTTTTTTTGGGGTTGACAAGACTTGTTTAATTTCTGCTGCTTTGGCAATTTAAATAACAAGAGTTGAAGCGCAGCTAAGACTCAGTTGTTGAACAATAACAGGTGCTGCCAGTAGACACGGCGTCATTTGATATCCCAACTTTGCCCTCAATTGAACATTACGGCCTATTAATAAACTCCTCAGGAAGCCGAGTGCTCCTGAGAATCACTCCCAGAACATCAGACGCGTTTTTTTTTCCCATGTCCTTCTTTCTGTCTGCGGTCCAAAGGCCAAGAAGACGAGACATAAAGTGGACTTGCTACTGTGAGTTGCAGGCAAGCTGCGATAAGTCCGACATCTCAAACATGCTCAGTTCAGGTTTTACAAGCGAAACCCAAGAAGTGGCATTCGCGGCTTAACGGGGGTCTTCGGTGTGTCGCCAACCTTGTTGTTATCCAATATAGTAATATTCATGTCCAGTTCAGTTTGGTGCCATGTTTAGATATCTACAGTTTATCTAGGACTTTGGAATCTAGTTGCTCACTAGGACCTCAACTCACCAAAATTGTATCACTATAACATCTATAAATTAGTAAGTAATAAATAATAATAAATAATTTAGCCCTACGTTTTACAGACAAGTTTCAAGACATTCGGACAACTTTACAAATACATTTGAACGGTCTGTCTACAGTATTGGTACAACGGATCACAAAAAGTCACGGTTTGGATCGGATCATGGATTTGAGTCACAGATTGGATAGATTTTTGATCAGCAAAAAAAAAAAAAGATTAAAAAGTACTTTGCCTTCATTTATTTTGTTAAACGATTTTTTTCATTAAAAAAAACTAACTCAAAATGTCTAATAAAGCCGTGTAGGATTTAGAAACACAACTTTCAATTGCAATATGAGGCAGAAACATTCTTATTTTTACCATGGTTCATGTGTAAAATAAAAAGTATTAATGTCTAGGTTTGACATTTTAAATTGCATGTTTTTCTTTTTTAATGGGCAAAAGTGTTTTATAAAATAAATGAAGACAAAGTTCTATTTATCTTCTTTTTTTAAAGAATGAAAAGACCTCAACATGCAATTTAAATCACATTCCCTTCCTTTAAACAAGGAGAGTAAATTACAAAGTAGCCTTGGTGCAGAACATTGAAAAACAATTAAAGTAAATCAGCTGTCAAACTTACCAGCCGGCAGCCAGCCAGACACTTGTTGGTCATGCTAACTGCTAACAGCTAACAGCTAACAGCTAACAGCTAGCCGCTAGCCACTTACTTCGGAGACTTCTGCCGTTTCATACAATGAAGGCGTAATTAATTACTTTCTTTAGCGGTTTCTTTAGCGTTCTAAAGTAGCGATTGAATACGAGTTCGGGATAGCGTTGTCTTGTGTTGATGTTAGTCGCAACAATCATGTCAATCAGCTACGATAAAGAAAAGTTTAAAAGGGAAGTTAAGCTAGCCATCATGCCACGACGTGGGCGAACTTCAAAATAAAAGTGTACTAAGGCTATTTGCATTGCTGTCAATATATTACTGTGTTTGATCAACTTTATTTTGAAGTCACTTTTAGCCCGTTACGTTGAGTATATTTCAGCTTCCTTGAACCAATCCGAAATGAACAAATATGCATGATTTGTGATAGATAAATAATAATTTTCTGACCATATGTCCAATTGGTGTACATGTTAATGTATTCTGAGTGAAATGGTATGAAAGCTGAATGACAGCAGCAATTGGAAAGAGCTGGCTGAGCCAGTGACAACTGTCTCCAACTTTTGCGGCGCTTCAAATAGATATATATTTTTTTATATATAAATGTAGCTTGATGTCAGGGAGATGTTCTTTCGTCACTCTCAACGCTTCACGTAGGAGGATTTCCCCATCTTGTGCTACGTTTGTTTGATCTCCATGGTAGTAATTGCACCAGCCGTCAGTGCTTGTGTCCCTCAGGGCGGACAGTTGGAAGTTCTTACATACCAAGGTTGTTTAAAGCTTTTCCCGCGGGGCTAAAGTGTAAGTATGTGAGTTGAGAGGTTATATTATTCTTAACCACGGTTTGGCTAATGAAGCAGGAAGCAACTGCCAACTTATTTAAGCTCAAATTAAAACGTACAGTATGCGCTATAACTGATTCACTATGCAAAAAAAAAACAACAACTGCTAGTAATGCTACAGGGGTTTATAGCTACCAACCACAGTCCGACAGAAGTATTCAAGGTCATTTCAAATACATGTCTTATCCCAAATGTGATGATTAGAAAGCGTAGAAAAATGAACCTGCTTGATTCCTTTGTGTTCTGACCTGTAACAGTCATGATTGCCTCCAAGAGCACACATCTTTATTTATTTATTTCATTCACTCATAAAATTTCACACTTCCTCTTAGCGCTGGTCTAACTGCAAATTGTTTCTCTCCCAGCTAATGTGAACGCTGTTGGGGAGGGTCAACTTGGATTGTGTTACGTTATCAGCGCATGCAAATGCCCTTTTTTGAACTTTAATCCTGCCTGCTTTCAAACGAGATGTTCTATTTTGTGCACGTTTCATCTTTTTTTTAAAAATTTTTTTACATCGCTAATAACCTGCAGTCTTCTTTCATGAAGGACTACAGAAATCTGCGAACAATTGCTATTGATATGCTGAAATCAGAGGATTCGGACAATTTTGAATAAAAAAATGTCTCCAAACGATTATTAAAATAGTTGCCGATTAATTTGATAACCGATTACTTGTCGATTCATCGATTAAGTTTGACATCTCTATCTGTAATAATATAAAATAATGAAATCTTTTTTCTTTTTCTTTTTTTCAGAGGCGACAGAGCTCGCCGGGCTCTTCCTGGAGAAGCCGCCAGATCAAGTGATCGCTGTCACAGGTTCGACCTGCAAACAGATGGCTAGAACCCACTCCAGAGCATGTTGTCCCATGTTGACACTACTTTGTTGACGACAGGAACGGATTTGATCCTCATCGCAAAAGTTGACTCAAGCGCCCTGGTAAAGAAACCCACCATGAAATGGCTGAAGGGAAAATGGCTGGACTTGAGCAGCAAGGCTGGGAAACACATGCAGTTCAAAGAAACCTATGACAGGGATACGAAGGTGTGGCAGAGATATGAACAACAAAAAAAAAAAAGTTTAGTTTGCACCATACAACGATTATAGAGCCTTTCCATCTTTTGTTTTATTTACCCCTTAAAAGATCTACACTTATGAGATGCTGGTCACCAAAGTGGTCCCTGGAGACGCCGGCGGCTACAGGTGCGAGGTGACGTCCAAAGACAAATGTGACAGCTTCAGCTTTGAGATCTCCGTGGAGGGTGAGTGAAAGCCGAGACGGGCCACGTACGCCGATGTTCCGGTTTGATCCGGCCCGTAATGTGCCAACTCGGCAACTTCTCTCGTTTCAGCCTCCCAGCAAGACGAGCATGTGGACATTTTGTCTACCTTCAAGAGATCGTAAGCGCATTTCATACGTCACGTCTCATAAAGTCGAATCTCATGAATACAAAGTCAAAGTTGTTGTGTCGAGTTTTAGCTAAGTCTGAAAATTGGCGACTTCATTTGAATGGACTTAAGTCATGTGACTCAAGTCCAATGTCCAAGTCCCATTATGAGAGTGTGCCTTCCACGCAGGGATGCCGGCGAGGATGATGGCGACCTGGATTTCAGCGCTCTTCTCAAAGCTGCCAAGAAGTGAGAACATCGATTCTATTCAATTCAATTCCCCCAAAAATATTAAAGAAAAAGAAATGAAAGCGGACAGAAAGAAGAAAAATATGTAAAATAAATTAAAAAAAAATTCAAATTAAAAAAAATTTAAAAAAAAAGGTCAACAGTCAAGACGCTTTCAGAGTAACAATTAAACAAAATAATTCCTAATGACCTTGTGCTAAATATATTTTCCCAGTAATTGTGCTTTTATACATTTTTTAAACAAATACAAACAGACTGATAGGATTTAGTTTCATAATCCAGATTTTTCCACAAACTGACACCTATATCTAATATCTGTTCCTCTTAACTCATTCACTGCCATTGACGGCTTTAGACGTCAAAAATTCATTTGAACTATTTCTATTAGTTTAACATTTTTTCCACTTTTTTTTAACAAGAGTATGAAAACCTAGAAAAACGTTTTTATTGTACATTTGGAACAGATATAAAAATGTCATGCGATTAATTACAATTAAAACTAAACTAATTAATTGTAATTAATCACATGACTTCAATAGTTAACTCACGATTACTCACAAATTTTTATATCTGGTCTAAATGTACAATATTTTTTTGTCCCTAGGCTTTCATACTCTTGTTAACAAAAGTGGGAAAAAGTATTAAAGTAATAGAAATAGTTCAAATGAATTTTTGACGTCAAAGGCAATGAATGAATTTTTTTTTAAAAGAAGAGAACATTATTAAAAATTTGTAATCATAATTAACCGCATGACTTCACTAGTTAACTCACAATGAATCACAAATTTTACATCTGTTCTAAATGTACAATAAAAAAATTCTAGGTTTTCCTACTCTTGTTAACAAAAGTGGATTTTTTTTTTTAACTAATAGAAATAGTTCAAATGAATTTTTTTTACGTCTATAGCCGTCAATGGCAGCGAATGAGTTCATTTGTACTCATTTCCCTTTTTTTATTGGTAAGATTTCATGATGTACTTTGTACATTATTTAGTTAAACTCCCATCAATTCATTGAATTTTAAAGTTTTCAGTTAAGTATGAATATTGGATTAGTGTGGTCTCCGTATCCACATCCGAAAACGACACAAATAGGCGCCTTTCTGTAAAAGAATCTTTACTTACACTAGCAAGCGCATCCCCACATTCTATATAATTGTTTTATTAAAATGCCTTTTTTTTTTTTTTCTCTCTACGACCGACAGAAGGAAACCCGAAAAGGTGGAGGAGGAGATCGACGTATGGGAATTGCTGAAGAGCGCCCACCCGAGCGAATATGAGAAAATCGCTTTCAAGTACGGCATCACCGACCTTCGGGGCATGCTGAAACGTCTGAAAAAGATGAAGGTGGAGCCCAAGCACACCGAGGGTGAGTCGGGCGAGGCGCGACGATGAAGGCCGGCCAGAGGAGAAACAAGAGAAATTGAATTCCCATTTTTTCCCCGCTTCTTCCCCAGCTTTCCTGACAAAGCTGGAATCTTGCTACACGGTGGACAAAGGCAAGAGAATCGTTCTTAAGTGCGAGGTGATGGATCCCAACGCCCAGGTCAAATGGTTGAAGAACGGCCAAGAGATCAAACCCTCTGCCAAGTACATGCATAAAAGCGCCAACGCACTCAATCGTGTTGTATGCCTTTTTTTTTTATTAGTCCCATTTATTTTATTTTTTTTTTAGACTGTGCGTGTGAAACTCCCAGCAGGAAATATACTCAGAGACGGACAGCAAAATTAGGTTGTAAATTAGCCACTGAGCTCGGATGATAGAGAGCGTTTGAAAAATGCGCAGCTAAAATTATCGACTCGGCAAAGTCAAAGTTTGGAGCGATGCTGCCATCCACACATTTTATTTTTAGGCCGTCGTAAGAAGTCTCCCGGAGGGCTCACTAAGTCACGCTGCCAAGACATTTATGCCTTGTGTACGCTAATGCTGAGAAAATTAGACCCGCAATTCAACATTTAGCCTTGAACGCATGAAGAAATGCACGCTAGGAGAACGTTCTAGTCAATATTGTCTATTGTATATTAATGTCTAACACATTTTTAAACGTCCGGTTTAACAGTAAACTGTCGCTAATACTGTTAGCCCCAATGCTAACGCTAGCACAAGACAAGAGTGTGTTTTTTCAGATTAGATGAATAATTAATAAATTTCAAAAGGTTTTTGGGTTTTTAGGCTGGCATAAAACTAGGGGTATCAGGCAATTAAAATTTATAATCGTAATTAATCGCATGACTTCAACAATGTGTGTATATATATATATAAGCATATATATATATATATATATATATACATATATATATATATATATATATATATATATATATATATATATATATATATACATATATATATATATATATATATATATATATATATATATATATATATATATATATGTATATATATACATACATATATATATATATATATATATATATATATGTATATATATACATACATATATATATATATATATATGTATATATATATATACACGTATATATATATATATACACATATATATATATATATGTATGTATATATACGAATATATATACACATGTATATATATATACGTATATATATATATATATATACACGTATATATATATATATACATATATATATATATATAGAAACATACATATATATGTATATATGTATACATATATAAACGTATATATATACATGTATATATACATATATGTATATATATATATACGTATATATATATATATATATATATATATATATATATTTATATATATATATATATATATATATATATATATATATATATATATACATATGAAAAAACTGAAAAATCTTCTTGAGTAGGCCTACAGGCACACCACTACAAATAACGTACCGACCGTGTTATTTTCAAGGTACGTGATGGAGACCAACGGGAACATCAGAACGCTGACCATCAACAAGACCACCCTGGCTGATGACTCGGCATACGAGTGTGTGATTGGCGAAGACAAGTGTTTCACTGAAGTTTTCGTCAAAGGTACGTCGACGTTGCCTTCAATCCTTGTTGACTCTTAACATCCATGTTGGAACTCAAAACCCTCTTGTTTACACCCAGAACCACCCATCACCATCACCAAGCTGATGGATGACTACCACGTGGTGGTTGGGGAGCGAGTGGAGTTTGAGATTGAGGTTTCGGAGGAGGGCGCCCATGTGATGTGGTCGGTAGTTTAATATGAGTTGGGAGGATGAATTTGATCATATCTGTTTATTGCCGCCGTTTAATTGTTGACATTATTATCGTATTATTATCTTCTTCAAGGTTCTACGGGGAACAGGAAATTGTTAAAGACGCTGCATCCACAAAATATCGCTTCAAGAAAGACGGGAAGAAGCACACGCTCATCATCCAGGAAGCCACGCTCGAGGACATTGGAATGTACCATGCTTGGACAAATGGGGGACATACCAAGGGAGAGCTGGAGGTGGAAGGTACTAAAGGGAACATTTTCACTTGATTTCTTTGGAGTTTATTCAAAAGTACGATCTACACTAGTGGACCCACTGGGCAGTGACTCAAGACCACCATTGCCGGATATTATCTGTTATAACTAGTTAATAGATCATTAGTAAACTATTAATGAATCATTAATGACATGTTTGTTAACTCATTCGCTCCCAGCCATTTTCACTGAAGCAACCCCCTTCGCTTCCGGCTGTTTTACTGGATTTTGACTGATTTTCGCAAGGCCCACAGAATATTCTGTTCTATTGCTATGAAAACATGAAACCTACCAAAGGAAAGATTAGAATCTCTTCTTTCATGAGGATTTTTTTTTTTTATTTCTAGCTGTTTGCAGAAATTAGCATTAGAATATAGCTAAGTTTCATTATTATTCACAAATCCTGTTTTAAACAGTGGGGGAAAGAGCTTGTTGCAACATGGCCCTGGCTGATCTCTTATACTCTGCTGCCACCTGCTGGCCGTTTTTTTGTAATAACTACCATTGCTTCAAGCATTCTTTTCAGTTGAGAGGCTACATCAAACCCTTCTGTATGCTCTCGCATTGAAAAAAACAACAACAACAACATTAAAACGTATAAATACGTCTTTGGGAGCATGATACTATTTAAAATAGAACATATTTATGCGTTTTTGGGAGCAATTGAGTTAACGGTTGAAGTATTTCTAATGATGCGTGTAGATAGTTATCAACTGTTAGGTAATGAGTTGTAGTTCATAACTATCACCTACTAAATGAGTAATAGATCATAAACAAGCTATTAGTAATTTACTAGTGACTTGGAATATTATTGGAACATTATTCTTAAGTTGCAACTATTCCTCATTAACTGTTAGTAAACAACTCATTAACTCTTTGACTGCCAAAAACGTTATATAACGTTTAGTAAAATCATATGGAGTGCCAAAGACGTTAAAATACGTTTTTTAAAACAGAGGTGAAACTAACCATTTTCTATTGTTGATTACTGAAAAACGGAATAAGGTAGAAACAAACTTTTTTTTCTGATGAAAGATGAGAGTCCAATCTTTCATTTGGTAGTATGTGTATTTCCATAGTCCAAACACATAATTTTCTGTGAATCTTGAAAGATCAGTCAAAAATGCTTAAATCGGCTGGCACCCACGGCATCCCTTTTCTGAAAACGTCTGGCAGTCAAAGAGTTAACAGTTTACTAATGATCTATTAACTAGTTATAACGGATAGTTGTTATTAAAGTGTTACCAACTGTTTTCATATATCGTCCTAAACATTTCCCACGCGACTTCCACCGCGTCCAGAAAAACAACTGCTGGTGCTGCAGGACATCGCCGACCTGACGGTGAAGGCAAGCGAGCAGGCTCTGTTCAAGTGCGAGGTGTCCGATGACAAGGTCACGGGCAAGTGGTACAAGGACGGAGTGGAAGTGATGGCCAGCGACCGCATCAAAATGACACACGTGGGAAGGTAGAGAGTAAAGACGTGAAAAGAAAAGCGCACCTTTGTGAATTTTCCTTCCATCGGCGCGTCTCTGCGTCTCGTTTCAGGTTCCATCGTCTGATCATTAACGATGTGAAGCCAGGGGATGCCGGAGACTACACGTTCATTCCTGATGGATACGCTCTGTCGCTTTCGGCCAAGCTCAACTTCCTGGGTGAGGGAAACAGAAACATTACTGTGGTGATGTGGAAACATTCATCATCAGCAGACAGCATTAAACCTTCTCTTTTTCTCTCCTAATACAGAAATCAAGATCGACTATGTGCCCAGGCAGGGTAAATAAACTTTACTTACCTCTCCTTCTAAGTCATCGGAAAAGCTTTTTACGACTCTTATGCATAGATCGCATTGTAAAAGAAAAAAGCTTTCTCTATTTGCTTTCTCCAAACAAACCCTTTAAGATCCTCCAAAGATCCACCTGGACACCACCGGAAACATGGTTTCGCAAAACACCATCATTTTGGTGGCTGGCAACAAGCTGAGACTGGACGTGGAGATCACTGGAGAACCGGCACCAAAAGTGGTCTGGTCCAAAGCAGACCAGGTAAAGTATAAAGCAGTCATAGTAGTGCTGTGACCATCGAATATTTTTTAGAATCGATTAATCTATCGATTATTCAACCGATTAAATCGACTAATCTGATTCATTTTCATTTTCCATTAAAGTGTATTACAAAAGCGGACTCATGTTTATTAACCAGTTATTGGTGGTCATTTCGTACTTCGTATTCGTATAGTGAACAAAACAAAACAAAAGTGGGGATTGATGTTATACTATGTTACCGGTTTGGTCATCGTTTTCCAAAATAAAAACTAATGTTTGCAAATGTCTTATTTTGATGAAACACAATAATCAGTCGAGTTGAGAGGAACCAGTTGAGGTGGCTCGGGCATCTGGTTCGGATGCCTCCTGGACGCCTCCCTGGGGAGGTGTTCCGGGCATGTCCTACCGGCAGGAGGCCCCGGGGACGACCCAGGACACGCTGGAGAGACTACGTCTCTCGGCTGTCCTGGGAACGCCTTGGGGTCCCGTCGGATGAGCTGGCTGAAGTGGCTGGGGAGAGGGAAGTCTGGGCTTCCCTGCTAAAGCTGCTGCCCCCGCGACCCGACCCCGGATAAGCGGAAGAAGACGGACGGACGGACAATAATCAGTCTTCTTTCATGAAGGACTATAGAACAATTACTATTGATATGCTGAAATCAGAAGATTTGGACAATTTCCAATAAAAAAAATGGCTCCAAACGATTACTCGATTCTTAAAATAGTTGCCGATTAATTTGATA